>NW_024345479.1:1414844-1524997 GCF_902729225.1 Pteropus medius | reverse complement strand
GGAAACCCCCCACCCCCCCATAACCACATAATGCACCTTCTTACCAAATTTAGATTTTTGTTCAACGGTCACCTTAACAGTAAAACTTTTCCTGACCACTTTGTTTAAAACGGTGGCACTTTACTGTGGTATGCCTTACCTATCTCTCATGCCTCATTTCTTTGTATACTTTTCTCCATCTAATATATCGTATATTTTGATGATTTATTGTCTATCATCCCTGCTAGAATATAAAATCCTTTATTATCGAATTAGCAGGGCTTAGAATAGTGTCAGATAGTAGGAGGCATGAAAACGGGTGTGAATGCCTTGTTGACCTTGCAGGCTTGTTGTGGAATACTGTCTATTAAAATGTTTTGAAAGCTACGAAACACTGTAATTACTTCTGTGTGCATTATCATCCTGACAGTGCAAATTTCAAATGTCTTTTCACCATTACCGATTTCTAAAACATAACAGTAATTTATCATGTGTGTCTGCAACAAAACGAGCTAATAATTTTTCCCCAAGTTCAAGGGCAGAGGAGCACTCAGGGATGATATTGATGAATGATTAGAAGGTAATGATGGACTTAATGAATTTTGAGTGCTTATGACACTTATACATAGCATTTTACTAAAAACCTTGAAGATTATAGAAATGACTATGACACAAGAATTTACACTTTTCTGGGTAAGAAGACATTCATAATGAATTGAGCAGTACTTTGGAGTCAGCCAGGCCTAGATTTGCCACCAATTTATGTTGGCACCAGAATTTCTCTTTATTAGGTTTTAGGGGAACAGCTTGGTTGTAAGTGGGAAGAGCCTTTACTGAGATTATGGGAGTCTGCCCCACCCACAGATACCACGTGGCTTTACCACTGGCCACTTAGCTGCGTGACCTTGGCCAGTTTACTTAACTGTTTGGAGCTTTGGTTTCCTCATCTCTAAAGTGGGGACACTAAGACTTACCTGGAAAGGTTAATGTGAGAGTTGATGACATTTGATATAATGAACTCCTTAGCACACCACCTGGCACAATGTGGACACTCAACAAGTGATAGCTGTTACTTTCATTCTCATCAAGAACAATTTGGATGGAAAGTGGGAAGTGAGAGATGTCCCAATGGAGTTGAGCCAGAGAGAGAGAGAGATAAAGAGAGACAGAGAGAGAGAGGGAGAAACAGAGAGAGAACAAGGAAGGCTTTGTGGAAGAGGTGGTACCCGACTCAGGACTTTCCTAACTCAGACTCACCTTGTTGCATTGTGCCTGTAGATCAATCTCCAGGGCCTGGAAAGTGCGCTTCAACTCATGGATGTTACTTTGGCTGCTCTGCAGAGCTGTTGGACTGGCTGCTTCCTGGGCCATGGCCGTCTCCTGGGCCATGGCTGCTGACTGTGAGACCAAGCAAAGAGCAGAGACGTTGGCATTGGACCAATGGAAATGGAACCTTTGGGAAGTTTGGGCACCTTTCTTTTACCTGCTCTTTATACCAAGCATCCAAATCTTGGTGCTTCTTCTTTATCATAAACTCGTATTCCTGCCTCATATCCTCCAGGACCTTAATCAGATCTTCCCCTGGGGTTGTATCCACCTTCACATCGACCATGCAGTCATTTGACACATGACGTTCCTCCATTTCCTGCATAATAACAGAGAAAGAAAATGAATTGGCTGCGACAATCAGAAAGAGGTATGTTGATTGGCAGCGGTAAATGGATCTTTTAAAAATTCATCTTATGTGGTTGCTACTCTTTCACTGGTTTGATTTGGCTTCTCAATTATTACTTATTGATGACAAAACATTATATGATTTTCCCCCCTTATATTTTCATAAAATAAAGCACCAGACAGGTAATAAACTGGCTTTTATGATTACCGACTGATTGAAAATGTTTCAGCAAGAATTATGCCTGCATAGTGTGTAACGTACTCGGCAAAGGTTCTTGGGTGAAGCGATGACACAGTTAAGCAGTTGAGCATTTTAGATTATAGATTAAAGCTTTTGGGAAGCAGTTCAATAACCCAAAGCCAAAAGGCATAGAGGCTTTTAAGATTTCATCAGTGCTTTAGGAGTCTGTAAGACCAATGCCCATAGGATATTGTGAAAACAAAGAAACCAAAAGAAAGGTTTAATTAATGGTCATTGTCTAACCAGCTGTTCAGCTGTAGGGAGGCTCTTTGATGTTTATAAGCAATATTGTTTGCCTAAAATAGGGATTGTGTTTCCATCATTTTATCAAAGTCTCAGAGACTTTAGATGGATAGTAATTGTTTGCAAGTCGGTTAAATGTTTCTGTAAATTAAGATTCTTAATTTTTGCCACTAGTCATATTTACCTTGGCCAGTGGCAGATTCTCTTTATTCTTTTGTCCCTCAATTTGCTGCACACTGGGTCAAGGAAGGAAGTCTGGTCTCACACATTTATTTTTACAGTATCATATCAACAAAAAAACCTAGGTAAACATATTGCATTAAAACCATTGACTGATCTATTGTTCATTGCATTGTGTTTTGGCTGTTGTATCTGGCATTTGAGTAGATAACCTTGGACTTGGAAAAATGAGATGTGTATATGGTTGCTTATGATTATTTAGACTGAAGGACAATGGGACAGGCGTAGAGATGGTGGTTTCTTCTATAGTTATTGAATCACCTAAAATGTGCAAATTCGGAGCTGTGCTGGTGACTCCTGGGGCGCCCTACCTTCTCATGGCGCTTCTTCATGAGGATGAGCTCTTTCCTCATCCCTTCTACCTCCTGCTCCAGGTCTGTTGTGATAATGGTTAGGTCATCCAAGGTCTTTCGGAGACCCTCAACTTCAATTTCCAAGTCTTTCTTGAGGGAGTGTTCATTTTCATACCTTTGATTAGAAGAAAGGGAAGAGCACACCTATTGTTGGAAGGCTGAGGTCTTTGTGAGGATTCACCTTAGTTTAGAGGTGACTTTCCTACTTTTTAGGTTTAATGGGAGCAAATTAATCCACGCTACGTGTTCTTTGTATATCTGTTTCACGCATTTTTTTCTCTGATGGTGACTCAATGTTATTTTTTTTTTTAATTAGAAAGAATAAAATAATAACCAGTCATATGCACATCACCTAGATTTAGAAACCATTAACATTTTGCCATAGTTGCTTCATCTCTATTCCATTTTGTATTTTAAAGTAAATTAGAGACATTATGGCATTTTATCCCTAAATAGTGTTTGAATGCATCTTTTAAGAAAAAGACATTTAAAAAAAACAAGCATAATAACATTATCACACCTAAAAAATTAACAATAACTTTTTAACATCATGTAATTCTTGGTTCATATTCGAAGTTCTTCACACCAAAAAGTGTGTTTTATATCTGGTTTGTTTAAGTATTTATTCTTGTTATGCCTTTTAATTATATTTTAGTAAGATTTTTACATGTGGATAATGTGAGATAAGTTCTTCTTCTGAAAAACAGAAACAAAAACAAGAGTAACCCAAACAAAACAAAACAAAACAAAACAAAACACCCTCCCATCCCCTCAAACATACCCCACGACACTGTGAAGAAGGAACTTACTTGAGGCTGAAGTCATCCACTGCCATCCTTGCGTTGTCAATGAGAAGAATGATCTGGGCGTTTGTCAGCTTACCATCCACTATCTGTAAAACAGGAACCAAGAGTCAATTCAGTGGGACACAATTCACAGGAAAGTTTCATTTCTGCCCCCTAGTCCCCTGGGTATATGACTTGTTAGCACAGGTGACTTCTTTTTCTGGCAAGGGAACAATGAATAATCAAATCAGCAAGTATTTACTGAGCACTTACTAGGCAGAAAACGTAAGAATGTATTTATAATAAGGATGTGGTCTGCACTGTCTTTTTTTACATGGAGTTTTGATAGGCTCGGACTGATGCAAATGATGAAAGAATGTTACAGGAAGAGGAAGGAGTGTGATTGTTCAAAATGCCTTCTAACTTTCTAGTATTATGAACATATCTTAGTGTTTTACTTAAGCTCGTCCGCATCTGAAGATGTTAAAAGTGGTTTAGGTTCTGATCCTTTTCTTATTGTGCACATTAGTGCAATAATTATTTTGGATGAACACAGTTCTTGTGATACCATTCATGTTTCTGATTGGTGATACTGAGCAAAGTAGCACTGATATTGGTTTGTCCAACTAATTTTAAATGAATTTTATAGTACATTTAAACAATGTAAAATATATTTTTTAATAGTCACCTCATACCATAATTATTTTTTTCCCAAAGTGACTATAGTCATATACACATAACTTATAAGTATGTATATGTGTTTGTAAATTATTCCATGATGAGTGTGCCCCAGTTGTGGCTATTAAAATATTAACTGAAATAATTCTTTACCATCTAATGAGGCAGCTTAATAAACTTTAACAGTGTTAAAGTCTCTAATTAAAGACTTTCACTAGATATCTTTACTTTAAAAAGAAAAATATTATTGAAAGTGTCTACCTGAGCAATTATGTGTACATATATGATTTGTAAATACTTCTAGGTAGTTGTTATCAGACTACACATTTGATGTATGTCACTGTCTTCAGGAAAACTGTGTGGAAGATGTCTCAATATCACCAGTATAATAATACTTTTGTGCCAAGTATTGTGCTGAACGAGAAACTGGGAGATTTTCCTTTTACTTCCTGTTGCACCCATCGATGTGAATTTGGGTCAGTCTCTCTCCTCCCTGGGCTTCAATTTCATCATCTGTTAAATAAGGAGTTTGTACTAGAAACAAGTGACTGAGAAGTCCCAGCTCCAAACTTCTGTAACTTAGTTAGAACCAGAGAATCCTGTGACATTCCCATTGTATTTATACAGATAATTCCTTTATTTAGAAAAGATTTTCATAGGACAAAGATATACCTCAATACAAAGGTACCTTTGAAAAATCTGCTCCTATTCAAAGCTCCACTGATTCCATGGAATTTGGTATCATGAATGCACAATAACAGGATTCAGAGGTGGTGATACCACTGGGTCTGTACTCAAAGAGCGGGACCTGGGACCCTGCTCCAGTATCCACTAGCTGGGTGACCTTACTGAGTGTCAGTTTCTTCATCCACAAAATGGCAATAAAAATAGCCATTTCTCAAAGAGGTATGAGAATTAGATTAGAAGAGATAAAATAAAAGAATGTTGTAAAATACTTAGCATATTCCGGGCATACTGTAGACATTCTAAAAAATTGGTTGAAACTAAATTAGTTCAGAAAAATGTGAATTGCCTAATTTTCTTCTTTAAAATCTAGCACTTTTGTAACTAGAGCCTGCATTCAATAAATTTCAGGATTTATATGTTGAGATGCACTCTCAAACTTTGTCCGTGGTGGGAGATAGCCAGGCTGGCTGCCCCTGCCCAACTTTTTTCTTTTTGTGGTGGATTCCAAATGGTACTCTGGCTCCGTCCTTTGCTCTAAAAAAGGATTCTGTAGCTCTTTCTTTGTCTTTCCTCTGTGGTGCTTCTTAGGGACTCTCTTACCAAATGCTTTTCCCAACTGGCTCTTTGTTGTTTGCATTTCTAAGCTTATGGGACATAAAAAGTAGTACAACTAGGGCTTGCCTTAGTTGTGCACCAAAGTGTTGTCTGACACCCAGAGAAACCATGCGCTATATGCTCCACAGAATTGAGAACATCAAAAATATCACCTGTGGGCTTATTTGGCTTTCCCGAGTTAAACTGATAATGCATCCACATCAAGAGTCTGATTTCCCCAGCCAGCATTCTCATAGTATGTGAGTGGTGAGTTCTGAAATGCACTTGATATAGAGCACATTTAAAAACTGAAGCTACTTCCCACACTCTTCGGGTTACCTGATACACTGTTATGATACAGCCAATATTTCTGAGACATCTTTTGCAGTAATGAACGGATGAGGATGGATTGTGAAATGATATGTGAGGCATGGGTTTTGCATGGTATGTTATAATTAATCACCTGGAATCTCCCCAGGGCCCTGAGTTATTCTTTTAAAAGAATCTAGTTGATGTGTTAGTGCAGCGCTATTGCTCCAGGCTGTGTGATCTACTAGGGAGAGGAAAACAGAATTTTTTTTACTGTAAACCAAAATGCCAAATATAGTATTCTTATGAGCTATTCTAATATTCTAATATCCCTCTATGTCCAACTCTGTGTTTCAAAGGAGTGGGTTAATTTTGAACTCAACTTCTTAGAGACTTTTTGAGTAACATTTACTATCCCTAAAGTGGGGGCTGTGTCTACTCAGAATGCTTCATGAAGGCCTGGGAAGGGGTCATCCTTGAATAGTTGTGGGACCTCTTTTAGGCCTCCGTTTTCTCACCTGCAAACTGGGGAGATTGGGAAAGTCAGACAACCTGAACTTCAAAAAGTTGTTTTCTTCAAGTACAGAGAAAAATGTAACAACTGAAATAAGAAATCCAGGAAAGAGTGGAATTTGAAGCTGAAGAAGCTTCCTATTTAATGTCAGAACCAGAATCCCAGGCTGCCTGGGCAGGGTAAGCCGCCCCCTCCTTGGCACTGGCCTCACTCACTCTTCTCAGTTCTGCTCCAAAGAATTTAAGCAACCACTCAGTCTCAGTCTGCTCATCTACTTACTGGGGATAAAAATACCTGCTTCACAGAATGGAGTAATGTGTATGAAATACATGTTGTATGATTAACAACACAAATGTAATACATCAACAACAAACAGTATCACTGTGGTATGAGGTTGGCTAGTCAGACCATTCTGATGGAAATTGAGGCCATTGGAAACACACCTGGGTTAGAATCCCAGCTTCTTGCTGGTGACTTTGGATGGCAATTCCACTTTTCTGAGCTTTAGTTCTTATCCAGGGTTGTCGTGAGAATTAAATCAGGCGATATAGAACATTTCCATCATTGCAAAAAGCTTTGGGATGGCACTGATAAGTGTGTGAAACACTCAACGCGATGCTTGGCATACAATAAGTGGTAATAAATGTTTCCCTCCTTTTTCTCCTTTTCCGTCCTTCTCTCTGCTGTTAGCCAATAAATTATTTGACCGGGTATAACCTCACATTTTTGGGGGGGAGATATGTTCTCAGCTGTCTATTTGCAAAAATCCTCTATTCTCCATTCTAAAACCAAAGCAGTTTTATTAACGAAAAAAATATGGTGAGGTTTGTTGAGTCACCTTGTTTTTTTTCTTTTTTCTTTTGTAAAGACAACCATGTACTATATAGTTAAAGTAATTACACAGTCAGTTATTAGGTTGATTATTCAATAATTAGGGTTTATTATGAGAACAGATTTATATTATCTTGATTGGTCCTCCCTACATTCAAGCAAGGATGACTGAGTGTTGAGAAATAATATCTTATAAAGATTGAAAACTTGTGATGCCCTTTCTAGGATAGGTTAAATTACAATCTTGCAGGAAATTTTCTGGGACCGCTTCACGTAAGAGGGAAGTTATATAGCTTTAAAAAATAATCTAGGAGACGACTAAAGAAGGGGGACCTACTTCTAGCCAGTGTTATGAGACATCCTAGAAGGCATAAACTTAACTTTTTAAGTGTTTGGTTGAAAAATTGTTTTTTGAAGAAATCTCCATAACCCATCCGAACTCTAAGACTCCAAAAATTATGTTCGTTTTATTATATTTTTCTAGCAATATGCCATTTTCAGAATTGTGAACATCTAGAGCTCAGAACTTCTAGCAGCCCCCAAGAGGAAATATCCAGGGATGTCACAATGATGTGTCTGCTAGTGGAGTGACAGCTTTTAGGGTGATCTCCAAAATAATATAACTCAGTCTTTCTTTACTGGATAATCACGCTGTTGCCAGTTCTTTGAGGTGGAGCAGAACTGATGTAATAAGGTAAATGCTGTCTTGCGCCTTGTGCACTGAACATGAGGAATGAGTATCAGCCCTTATCATTACTCTTACCATGTTGGCTCATAAGGGACACTGGATAGCAGCTGGATGCCTTAGATGTTTTAGATTTTCCACATAATTTATGTATGGAAGATTGAATAAACAAAACAGACTTTCCCAAGCCTAAATTTAAGGTATAATAAGAAAATATCCTCAAATACCTTTGTTCACAATTACTTTAAGCTCTTTTGCCATTTTCCTGGAAATCGTTTTAAGTACGTACTGATTTCTCCTCCCATGGTGTTCCCTGGAAATGCAGCCCCCTCTCGAGTTCCCCGGTCACCCAGCATCTTACCTGCTCCTGCAGGCTGCTGATGTTTTCTTCATGTTGGGAGTAATCGTGCTTACTGCCAGGCTCTCTCTGCTGATGCCACTTCAGGATACGACTTTCGAGCTTCACGTTGGCCTCCTCCAGGGCACGTACCTTGTCCAGGTAGGAGGCTAGGCGGTCATTGAGGTTCTGCATCATCACCTTCCCATTTCCACTTACGAGGGAACTGCCTCTTCCAGGCCCCCAAGACCCTCCAGGTGCCGGGCAGCTTGGCGAGGTGAAGGAGAGGGAGACGCGGACACCCCCTGCGCCCCCATGGACGCTGGGAGCCCGGGGGAACCTCCCAGGCCGACCCCAGCCGCCTCCCGTGCCATGAGGGGAGCCAGAGGGGCTCTGGCCGAAGCTGCCCCAGGAGGTCATGGTCCCATCTGTGTGTGGGGCAGGGCCGGGCTCTGCTCTGCTCCCTGGCACTGCAGAACTGAGCCGCCCCAGACTGCCCTGGATGGTTTTATGCCCTTTGCTGTGGGAGTTCCCTTCTCTGACAACTGTACCAACAAGATCCTATCATTGTGCAACGTGTGTTTCCTCTTGGTCAATCTCGAAGTGCCCCGGGCCTTCACACATTGTTGTTGTTTAGAGCCACATCGATAGACCAGTTTGTTTCTCCCTTCCAGTTGTAAGCCAGAGGTGTGGCCCACGACATTAGTCGGGTATTAGTCTCAGGTGTCTTTCTAATCTCTCCACGGAGTTTTTTCATTGTTCATTTATCTGGAAAGGGTCAGATTATAGTCCACAAAAAGGTTATTTCCTGTAGCATAGATTTTCTTTTAAAAAGTGGACAAACACACAGACCCCACCCCCTTCCCCTGGCCTCACCTCATGCAATAAACAAATCCCAGCTCTTAAAGGGAGGGTGGGAGACACTCCCAAGGGAAGAGCCAGATCAGAACAGAATCTCAGGTCCCAGAATAACAATACTGAGGCTAAGGAAATGGAGAATGTTCTCAGTATCTGATGCTTTTGTGACAGTCACTGTTTGATGGAAAGTAATTTCAAAGGAATCATTCTTAAGAACAAACCCTCAATTATAATTAATTAATAAATGACCGAGCTTTTCACTTCCAAGGTGCCTTTCATTCCCAGCACGCTTCCAAGCAAACAACCCTGACCTCTGCTCAGGACTTTCCTTGGCTCCTGGGAGGAGAGCGGCCTTTGTTAACTGGCCCTCAGCGCTGTCCGGTCTGAGCTCTGGAAAGGCTGGGTTCTGTGTGTCTGTGACCTGCGGAGGGGACACAGGAAAACAGGAAATGTGCCATGGGTTGTCTAACATGCTTGATGAATCTTATGCTTCGTCTGCCAAGGTAAAGGTTAGGAATGAATAAAGAAATAGTCTGGGGGTGGGGAGTCGTGAGCTTGTTACTGTCAATTAAACTTAAAGGGGACTTAAAATGGCAGCAGTAGAAGGGACTTATAGTTCTTGGTCCGAGTCACTGATTTTATAGATGAGGAAAAGTGAAGCCTATAGGGCAGGTATGGCAGAGGACAGATGGCGGATTAGTGGCAAAGCCAGGGCGGGATTCTTTCTGCCACATGACACTGTTATCACAGAGCTGAATCTTGTCAGAGTCCTGTACAACGCTTTTCTTTCATAATAGTGCTAATGGGACTTCCCAGTTCATGTAGCTCTTTGATATTCTTTTTTTAATTTTCACTGATGTAGTCAGGAAGGGTTAACGTCCCCATTTTACAGATAGAAATATCAGGGGCTCGTGGGTGAATGATTCAGAGCCGATTTGCATGTGCAATGTAATCCAATATGTGAATTCGTGGGTGTTATTGGCCTCAGTCTGCACTGTTTCCACTGCTTGGAGAATCACTCCTGCACTGCCCATACCTGACCCACTTCCTTCAAGGTATAGTTCAAAGATACTTCCTTCAACAATCTTTTTCTGAAATTTCCTGAGTTGGGTGCCCCTTCTGTGAGGAAACCACCTCTTCCGGATCCCAGGGTCCTCCAGAAGGGCATTCAGCTTGGTATCCCCGCCCCCCCTCCCGAGAAGGACCCCCCCACTGGGCCCAGCTACCTCCTGGACCTGAGTCCACCCCTTTTCTTTTACTCACTGCATATACTGCATTTGTTAGACTCCTCTGGGACTGCAGCCTTCTTGAAAGCAAGGATTATGTCTTCTACCTTTCATGCACCAAAGTCTGGGTTCTTAAAAGGATTTTATAGATTTCTCTTAACAATGAACTTTTTCGAGTCAGGATTTTAACCAAGGTCCTCTGTCCCGTTTAGGAATGCGAGTTGTAAAACCAGAGAGCAAGAAAAGCCTCTCCCAGGGGTGAACCAGCCAGCCATAAAGGCAAAATCACCCCTAATTACAAATAAAATCACTATAGCACACCCGGCTCTGCTTGTCCTCCCTGGCAACAAAACCTTGCAAAAGTCCCCTGGACTTTCCTCATCTCACTGTGTGCAAGATGGAAAAATTTAGTCAAGGCTAAAGGAAGCCTTAGGAGTACTTAGAGGGAGTAACCTTTTAATGTGTTCTATGGTCCCTTATATCTTCGAACAGGAAAAAAACAAAACAAAAGGGAGACAAAATAAAAAGAGCGAATGAGGGAAACAGATATTTGCTTAGATGTGTGGTGGCAAGCGGGATTCCGATGACTGTGAATAGTTCCTGATCATTTGTTTCGACTCAAGGTTGGGGTCGGTTTGTGTTCACATGGACTCAGCCTCACAAATGAGAACGTCCATCTGTAGGATGTGCAAGAGCCAGGGCGCACTCTGTTTCGCATTTGGTTCATCTTTCTGATAATGATGAAGTGTCATCATTAAAAGGGAATGCAGCAGAGGTCGGGTGGTGAGTGAATGAATGGGGTTACATGTAGGTGTGTTAAGGATCTGTCAACAGTTAGCTGTCATCAACTGTGTGTTTGTGCCTTTGAAAGACAATCATTCCATCACCGAAGTATTCCACGGGCACCTTCTTCTTTATAGTGAGCGAAGAATGGCCAGAACAACCCCCAAATAGATTTTTACTAGCATGGCGTTTCAGAGCAGGTGAGTACTAGATCTTCAGGCAAAATGACTATGTAATTATCTGATGATTTGGAGGGTTACATAAAAGACGAGATATCTATAGAAATAAAACACAGCTTCTGCAGTGACATCAGGTCAAACATTTTATAAATGCTCAAGTTTATCAAACTGTGGCCAAATAAAAATAAAATTTTCTCACATTTTGATTTTTTTCCAGGAAAAAGAAGCCAACGGATAGAAGGTTCAGGTTAGGAAGTATTTAGTATAGTATTTCAGGCTAGGAGGGGAAGGCAAGACAACTTAAAGTTGCTTTCAAATACTATTTGTATATATTAACTAGCATACAAGGAAAAATAATGAAAAACACGCACAGGCAAAAAGTTAGGAGATCACAGAAGGAAGTTTTTTGAAATGGTAGATAATGAGACAGTTGGATTGGAAACTCTTCTTAATCTGATTTTTAAAAGAATGTGATAGAAGAATTAGATACGGATAAGGTTTACAGAGCCTTGTAAGTGACCACAAATGAATAGCACTGGGAACTGAAGAGAAGAGTTAGGAAATTTGAAGAAGAGAAGATATTAGAATAAAGAAAGGGAAAGCAGATTTCAATTAAATAAGATCTATATCGACAGAAGTCCAAGTCAGTAAGTAAGTATTAAGGTTCTAATTTGTATTAGCATATTTCCGAGCAATTTGGAACATATAAAAAAATGCACATACTGCACATCAAGCAAGCGCCTCATTAGTTATCCCAGAACTTAATTGTAAGGAAGCTTAAAGGTCTAGGCTGTGGTCGACTTATTTTTATTTCCTCAAGTTTTCCAGTTTATAGAGGGCTGTGGCAGTCCCTTCATAAGTGTTTGTTAATATAAGCTTGGTCTTAGGAAGACTATAAAGCAGTAGTGGATAGTATGAAATAGACTAAGTGAGATAGAAATGAGAAGAAAAACATGATTGTGAGCAGAGGTAGTTAAAAAGGCAAGCTCTCCAAAGGAGTGGATTCAGCCACTCTCTTGGCTGGGAAGGAGCAAGAGGTCCCAGGTAACAGAGTCAGAAAGAGTGGCTAGACAGGAGAGACAAATCCTATAGAATTTCCCTGACTCTGGATTTTGCCGATTGAACCCTCATGGTATTTTTAACATGTCCCTCTGACCCCTGTATTTATTGTTAGGTCTAAAGGCTTTATTAGATACAAGCTTGACATTTTTGGCAAGAATCTTCATAGGAGTGTTGTATACAGTACTTCCTATTGTTCATGCCAAAACAGAATGTCTCATATTGGCCTTACTTGACCTTCGATGCTTAAGCTCTGTGGCTTCTGAATCCATTGTGAACAAGAAAACCTCAGCTCAGTTTAAGCTGAGGTTTTTGACTTGGAATTCATTGGATAGACTTCAGGAAAATTAGTAAAATCTCTAAAACTGTATGCAGCATTTTCTCTGCATGTTGTTTATGTGTTCACTCTTCGAGGAGAGTTTACAGCTTTCATTAACTTTTCGAAGGAGTATATAAATTGAAAAAGATAGGATCCAATGATGTAAACTTTAAAGGTTCCTTGTGGAGAAGGCATGAAAGCAAGAGTAAACGTGAGGATCAGTGGGGAGGCTATTGTACTTCTCCAGATGGGAGACGATGGTGGTTTATTTATTAATTTTTTAGAGAAGAATGGTTTAGTGAAATATGCAGAGATATTAAAGGAATAGCACAGAATTAGTTCTCTGCCATAAAAAAAAGATATTGTAATAAAATTAAATTTATTATTGACTCTTATGGCATCTGTGGTGTGTATATGCTGCATTTGTCTGTTCTATAAGATTATATAATAAACAGTGTTTATGATGCTCTCTTAAACTGTACATGGTTGATACCTATCTTAATCAGTATGCTTATAGACAGGAAGTAGAGTTATGTATTTTACTAAAGTATTCTTTTGTTTAAGGCTCTTAACTTGTTTTATGGATAAGGAACTACTAACTCTTTCACAGATGAAAGAATTAAAGCAGTGAAAGGAGAAAAACTTGCTGAAGGTTGTCCAGTGAGTCAGCGGCAGAGGTGCCACGGAGCCTAGCCCCTGTGTAACCACTGGCTTCATATTTCATTCATGTGTTTACAGTGACTTAATGCGTGTTTACAGTAGTTTTACACATTTATTTCTAGGTTGCTCCTTTCTGTATTTATGGGCAATATTCTCCATACCTCTTTTCATGCTGATTACTACTCATGGTTTGACTTTTAGTTTGGGAAAATTAGATTTATTCTTCATTCTCATCTTTCTTTTGGTTAGGAATCATTGCTTTTTCTATGCCTCCAGTTTCAAAGAATTCCCTGCCCCTTAAAAAAAATTCACCCCAATGAGGTTGTACCTTTTCCGTATCTTTGTTGCTCTGTGGATTAGTGGAAATGACTTTAGCCTGGGGATTAAAGTTCCTGCTCTGCTGTTAACCTACTGGGCAGTCTTAACCTTTGGTCTCAATTTCCTTATCATTATAATGGGACTAATAATAATATTCCCTGTATTTAATAGGGCTGTTGTGGGGAGCAGATAAGTTCATGTACATGCATGAACTTATGTACACACGAGGTGTATAATTTGTATATAATGTACATACATGAGCTATGTAATCTATATATCATGTATATACACAAACTATGTGATCTATATGCAATGTGCAAACACGAGTTATGTAATCAGTATCCAATGTACACATAAGAGCTTTAGAATCTATAAACCACAGTGTGCAGATGAAGCCAGAGTATGTTGATGATTGTAATCACCCCCTGGTCTATGCCGTAGCCACGATCTCACAGGTCTGGAGAGAGAGGAGACCAATGAAGATGTCAGTTGATGACAGCCAGATAAAAAAATTCTAGCCTAAAAGGCATACTTCTTTCTCAATATGAATTAAAAAATAAACATTAGTTATAAGAGCTGCTACTTAAACATTTTTTTAATATTTTAATTTCAGTTTGCATATAATATTTTATTAGTTTCAGGTGTACAACATAGTGATTAGACATTTATATTACTTACAAAGTGATCACCCTGATAAATCTAGTACCCATCTGACACCATATATAATTATTACAATATTATTGACTATATTTCTTATGCTATACTTTACATCCCCATAACTGTGTTGAACTACCAATTTGTACTTCTTAATTCCTTCCCCTTTTCAACCCACTCCTCAACTCCCTTCCCATCTGGCAACCAACAAAATGTTCTCTGTATATATGAGTTTGTTTCTGTTTTGTTGGTTAGTTTATTTTGTTCCACATGTACGTGAAACCATATGGCATTTGTCTTTGACTTACTCCACTCAGCACAATATCCTCTAGGTCTATTCATATTGTTGCAGATGGTAAGTTTTCATCCTTTTTTTTTTATAGCTGTGTAATATTCCATTGTATATAGAACCACAGAAAACCACATACTTCTTCTATTCTTTATGTATTCATCCACTGATGGACACACAGGTATCCTTTATATCTTCACTATTGTAGATAATGCTGCAACAAATATATGGATTCAGATGTCCCTCTTAAGTAATGTTTTGGGTTTCTTTGGATAAATGACCAGCAGTGAGATAACTGGGTCCTTCTTTGTCTCTTGTTATAGCCTTTGTTTTAAAATCTGTTTTGTTTGGTATAAGTATTGCTATCCCAGTTTTTTTGTTTGTTTGTTTTTATTTTTATGAAATATCTTTTTCTATCCCTTCACCTTCAGTATGAGTGCATCTTTTGATCTGAAATTAGTCTCTTATAGGCAGCATATGTAAGGGTCTTGTTTTCTTATCCATTCAGCCACCCTACTTTTGATTGGAGCATTTAATCCATTTATATTTAAAGTAATTGTTGGTAGATATATAGTTATTGACATTTTATTATTCATATTTTTGATCATTTTTTCTTTTTTCTTCTTTTTCTTAAAGAAGTCCCTCTAACATTTCCTTTAATACTGGCTTGGTGATGATGAACTTCTTTAGCTTTTTCTTGTCTGGGCAGCTCCTATCAGTCCTTTGATTCTAAATGATAGCTTTGCTTGGTAGAGTAATCTTGGTTGTAGGTCTTTACTTTTCATTACTTTGAATATTTCATGCCAATCCATTCTGGCCTTTAAAGTTTCTGTTAAGAAATTGGCTGACAGTCTTATGGGAGCTCCCTTGTAGATAACTGTTTTTCTCTTGCTGCTTTTAAGATTCTCTCTTTGACTTTAACCTTTGGCATTTTATATATATTTAATATATATTTAATATATAATATATATTATATATATTTAATATATATAAAAACTTCCCTAATCTGGTGAAGGAAATAGACATATGAGCTCAGGAAGCGCAGAGAGTCCACAACAAGATAAACCCAAAAAGGCCCACACCAAGACATATTTTATATATATATATATAAAATATATATAATATAATATATATAATAAAAATATATATACAATATACTATATATTATATATGTATTAGGGAAGTTTTCAGTCATTTCTTTAAATAGGTTTTTAATTCCTTGCTCTCTCTCTTCTCCTTCTAGTACCCCTATGATGCAAATGTTGGTACTCTTGATCTCCCAGAGAAGATGTCCTTTAAACTATCCTCATTTTTTTTTGGATTCTTTTTTTTTGCTGTCTGGGTGTTTTCTGTTACCTTCTAAATCACTAACTTGAACCTCTGCTTCATTTAATCTACTATTTATTTCTCCTAAGGTGTTCTTCATTTCAGTTATTGTATTCTTCATTTCTGACTGACTTTTTTTGTTTTTATCTCTATTTTTGTGTTTTCTATCTCTTAAAGCTCTCGCTGAGTTCATCTACTCTTCTCCTAAGTCCATTGAGTACCCTTACAACCAGTGTTTTGAACTCTGCGTCTGATAAATTGCTTGTCTCCATTTTGTTGAGTTCGTTTTCTGGAGCTTTGTTCTGTTCTTTCATTTGGGACATATTTCTTTGTCTCTCCACTATGACTGCCTCCCTGTGTTTATTTCTATGCATTAGGTAGGGCTGTTATGTCTCCCTGTCTTAGTAGAGCGGCCTTATGTGGTAGGTGTGCTGTGGGGCCCAGTGGCGCAGTCTCCCTGGTCACCTAAGCCAAGTGCTCTAGGCATGTCCTTAGTATGGGGTTGTATGTGTCCTTTTGTTGTAGTTGAGCCTTGGTTGCTGTCTGCATGTCAGTTGGAGGGACTGACCCTTAGGTTGATTGATTATGAGGACTGGCTGTGACTATAGCAGAGGAGCTGTTGTGCAGGGGCTGATTCAATGGAATAGGATTTGCTTTAACAGGACTCTGGTGCCTGTCTAGTTTGCCCTTTAAGTGCGTCATCCTCAGATGTGACCCTAGTGATGCTCCAGCTCAGACAGAAGCTGGCCACTGGGTGTGCAGGCCTGGGCCTCCTGGGAGAGGCCCCACTACAGACCAAGTTCAGTCACAGCCTGTACTCTGCCCAGAGCCACCTGGCATGAGCCACAAAACAATTTGCAGATGGCTGCCATCCATGCTGGGCTTGGATATGCCTCGAGAAGCCAAGCTGCAAACCAGGGTCAGCTGTCACTAGTGCTGGGCTTGGGGCTATTCAGCAAGAGGTACAAGGCATGCTGAGGCCAAATGCTGCTTGCTTAGCTTTTGTGAATCTTCGAGAGGTTTTAGGAAGGTCTGTAGCATGAGCCAAGACAGGCCATTCACATGGAAAATCCACATGTTGGGTAGGCTCACATATTGGGGCAGGGTGTCAGGGAGTCACCAGGACAGGATGAACTGTGTTAGTCAGGTGGATGGAGAGTCATATATGGTGGCTGCCTGGGTCTGCATGGTGGGAGAGAGGAGGGCCTAACAAAGGAATAATGTCTTTTGCCAGCACTTCTGTCTGGGAGAAAGCTTCCCCCCAGCCTTTGCCCCAAAGCCAGACTATTTAGTTTCTTCCCGTATTTCCCTGGCTCCTTCCAAGCTGCTGCCCCAGTGCTGGAGCTCAGATTGAGTGAGCAAGTCAGCCCATGGGCCCCCAAAGAGGCAGCCCTTTGTCTCACTCAGCCACAATCTCTGCTGGTTTTTACAGTCAGAAGTTGTGGGGACTTCTCTTCTCAGCACTGGAACCCTGGGCTGGAAAGCCTGGTGTGGGGCTGGGGCCCCTTGCTCCTCCAGGGGTATCTCTGTAGCTGAGATTTCCTCTTGATTCTCAACTGCCATGTGCAGACGCAGGACCAGTCTGTTCCATGTACCTGCCTCTTTTGCCAGTCTCGAGGTGGCCTCTTCTGTGTGTCCCCAGTTGTAGGACTTATGTTCAACTAGGTTTCAGGCAATTCTCAATGATGGTTGTTCTGTAGTTTAGTTGTAATTTAGATGTGTTTGTGAAGGAGGCGAGCACAGTGTTTACTCCACCATTTAACTGCCCCCCGCCACTTCCCAGAGCTATTATTTTATAAACACAGTCCATGTAAAGCTCAGTCTAAATTTATGCTTATGAATGTTCTGATATCAGTTCTGGTTATCAGTTCAAATTCTGATTCTGCCAACTGCTGCCCAATCCTTCAGGCCTCAATTTCTATAAATTTGAACTGAGATTAATACTCACTCCTGATTGACAGGGTTACTGTAGGAATTAAATTACAGAATTCATGCATTGTACTTAAAAAGTGCTCAGTGATGCTATTATTAAAATGTGTGTGTGTGTGTGTGTTAGAATGCTCTATTTTGGTCATGTAAAATAAGCCTATATCACTCTATGTTTTAGCTTTGGATCCAGTTTGCTCAGAAGTTACATACATTTTACAGAGTGCTCTATACTTACCGAATTTATTTTAATACCCACAGCACCTTTTAAAGTCTCACTTTTCTATATAAGTTATATCCCAAATATAATTTCCAGTTTCTTGGTTTGGTATATTTTATTCTTACTCCTCCTGTGCTATCTGTTTAAAGTTATTTGTGATTTAGGATGGACACTATTTCCACTCTAAGAAACATTCTGCGTGTTATGTGGTATTATTGCAATTGGGGTTTAAGGTAGGGTAAAGTACAGTGAACCAGCCTTGTAGTTCTTTTCTAGGAAGGCTTGAATTTGTCCTATATTTTGAGCAGGTGAAAGCCATTCCTGAATGCCTTTTGTTAGATCTCACTCCCATTCTTTCCCGTCCATTTTTGTTTTCCTCTTTTCCCACATGGACTATGACTCTTTCTTTCCTCCTTTGTTCTCTTTTTCCCCTCCCAGTATTAGAGGAGAGATCAGGGAAGAGCGGCCAAAATTGCTGAAGGGACAGAATCATTCCAGGTAGTTGTCCTTTTTCTCTAATATTGAGAACATAACAAGTCACCTAGGGAATAAGTTCTTGCAGAGTGTATATTGGTTAAAAAAAAGAGGAGGCAGTTTTGCATGATGGTTAAAAGTGCAGGATCTCGAGTCACACAGTCCTGGGCTTGGATCTTGTCTCCCACACCAGCTATCCATGTGACTCTGATAAGTTATAAACATCTCGTACCTCAGCTTCCACATTTGTAAAAAACGAGTTGTTGTTTCGAAAATGCAGGTAGAGAACACTGAATACTTAGTCTTTCACATTGGAAGTAAATTCTTATTGTTGTTGCTATAAAAAGATGACCCTAGAAGTTTATGGAGTGTGTGTTTACCTCTTCAAACTATTAGTTAAGGTATGAGTCTTAATATGTACTATCTTTACATCAGTTGAGTTCCCTGAGGCTTGAAGTACAACATGGAAACTTGATTGGTTGGTGCATTTAAACACTCATGACCTTGTTACTGTATGCATCAGTCTCCAGTTTTGCCCTTGGTGTTTTATGGAGATAAAACATGAGATATCTCTTAAATTATAGAATTTAAATCACATTTAATTAAACATTTCACGATTATTTTTTACTGAAAAGTATAAAATTACATAAAATCAAGGCTTTTCCTGAAGATTTGGGGCAAACAGTTACCATACTGAGGGTAGATGTAAATATTTGTTTTATTTACAATCCAAGCCTATCTTCCTCCTGATCTCATCCTCTGCCCACAGCTCTTGGACTCCTCTATGGACCTTCCTCTCAGATAGGGCTACCTGAACCATGGGTTTCTCCATCACTAATTGCTGTTTACTACATCAGCTTTCTATCATTAATGTGAAGAGACGGTGCCATAACTGGGACAGGGGACGTGATGCCTGCAATCTGGTTCCACTGAACTAGATTCAGTTCTAGTTGGGTGAGCTCCAAATGACCTCTTGGCTTATCTCACTTATGGCCACAAGAGCGTACCTATTTTCTTCCTTCCTCTTTCTTATTTTGTCTGTTTCCTCCAGTGTTTCCTCTGAATTTGCAGACATAGCATGTTCTTCTTTTACTATGTGAACCAAATATATCTGATTTCACTTCAGATTACTAGCCCCCAACAATTTTTAGCCAATATGCAAAGAGATCCTGGGGCGAGGTGCTTCCCATATCCTATTCTATTACCCCTTTTCCTGTTGATCTTATGATGGCTCAAAACCAGAAAGTCCTCTGCAGCTTCAGCAAACCATGATTGCTGAGGAGGCCATGCGTCATCTGTCGGAAACATGGATATCTGGCAGCCATTGTTTCAACCCTGTGCTCACCATGGATATGAACAGGATTAGAAATGAGACCTATGCTTTTCTGATGCTTCTCCAATCAAGACCTCTTGGTTTTATGCCTAGTGGAACAGTGCCTTTCTATGCCAGTCTTCAATAATAAACAATAAACTTCACTTGAACCCAACAGCCTAACTTCTGCAGTTAGAATGAGATGAGATGGAGATGCCACCTAGTCAGGCCATCTAGTCTCCAAGACAGAGCTTCACAGAGTGATACTCAGTTGCAGTTGCAGTGGTCTGTGTCTGTTCTGAGCCTGTTGGCTTCAGAACCATTATTGTTATTCGTGCACCAGAATCAGAGGGATTCTCAGGAGCCAGCTCTCAGTAACCAGATACTTAAGCGCCAGACGAATGAGCCAGAATGCACACTTACTAACTGAACATTGAGAGATGGTCCGTTCTGCAACCATAAAGTTCCCATATGCAAACTGGAATATTTTCTTTGTTTTATCTGAGTGTTAGAGAAATCAATTATGATATGAAGATGGTTTGGCAAAAATGGAACCGGAGGAGAGTGAGGCCAGTGAGGCCCGAAGAACTGCGCCGACTCTCCAGGTGCCAACATGATTGTGTTCAGCTTCTCGCCTTCCTGGGTTGGGCTGGATATAAATACTGTTGAGTTGCTTTTAGTGCTCACCTCTTTAGAACTCCACGACAAAAAACTATTTCTTTAACTATTTATGCCTTTGTTTGGGCTACAGATATTATGTCGTCAAACCTGAGTGATTAAGGCCTGGGCATTTGGAGTATAGAAGACATGAATTTGTTCAAATTTTAACTTTACCATTCACTAACCATGTGATGCTGAGCAAGTAGCTAGCTTCTGTAAGCTTTAGTTCACTTATTGGTAAAGTGGGAATAATAATAGTATTATAGGATTGCTCTGAGGATTAAGTGAGGTAAGTCATGTCAAGCAGTTAGCACAGTGTCTGAGGCATAATATTCAATTGATTTTTAATTGATTAAGAAAAACATTACTCTTTCTATTTTTTGGCCCTCGGAGGTAATGCAGCTTCTGAACATACTTAATCACTTTGATTATGTATTGACTATATTATGTTAACTCAGGGTTTCGTGGGAGTCTTCCTGCTGCTTTCCCTATTGAGCCTATCACCTGGCTCCAGGGAACATTGCGGCCACAAGAGATGAGGGGAACAGGTATTGTACTAGCAGAACGGCCACCAGTCCTATCTGAACTGCCCTGTCATTTTCATTCTTCACAAAGGTGATCCTGTTTACAGGGCTGGCTTCACCCTGTTCTCGCTCCTCCTCCTGGGCCATCTTCTTCCTATTGGCTGCCAAAGAGTATGAAGGTCGATATATTATAGAGAGGTCCTTTCCAACTGAGTTCCATAACATTCTGGAAAAATAGGAGAAGAGTTAGACATACATGTGGTAATCATTTCACTATGTATATGTATGTCAAAACACCTTACATATATATAATTTTTTTTATTAATCTGGTGATCATATTTTGTGTGTGTGTGTAAAAATTTTTTAACTTAATTAAAAATTTAATTAATTTATAAAATTTTTTTTATGGTGACATTGGTTAACAAAATCCAGTAAATTTCAGCTGTACATTTTAACAGTAAGGCATGTATATATTTACATTGTGTTAACCTCCCATAGTTATATTTCTTTCTGTCACCATTAAGTATATATAATTTTTATTAAAAAGTAAATAAGAAAATCAAAAAGAAATGTGCTCTTCTTAATCTAGTGCTTTCAATTAGTTATCTCGATGGCTTTGCAGGACTGTGCCATTGTCACCTTGAGTGAAATACTTTGTTAGCTTGAGTGTGATTGTTTTGCCAATGGAATGGAAGCTTCTTAAAGCAGCACAATGAAATCATAGTTACAATGTTACTGGGTGCCAGGCATGCTCTAAGCTTTGTATGCATTAATTAATCCCATCATCTCAACCTTATGAAGTAGATGCTATTAAGAGCCCCATTTTAAAGATGAGGAAGTAGAAATAGAGAGGTTAAGTAACTTGCCCAAGATTTCCCACCAAGAGGTGGAAGGGCTGGGAACCAGACTCCACTGGTCTAGCTTCAAGTGTCTGCACTTCATCAGCATGTGATTTGGCTTCTTGACCTGAGATGGCTAGTACTCTCTTCTGGCTTTTTCTAATGCTTTAGCCGAGGCCACTGTTCTGAATTTTCATCCTAATCTTCTTTTATCCCTCCAATTACAGAGGTCTCTTAAGTGAGTTGTAATTTTTATTTGCCTTTCATTGTGAGACTTCTCTCTGTACACACAAAAGTTATGCTGGGGGGTGCAGGAAGTGGGGTGGTTTCTCAGAGAGTGGTAGTGAAGGAGGCACAGTTATTTATTTATTTATTTTTTCCGATGATAAACATTTATTCCCTACTGAGGTGGAGAGAGAAGACCTTTCTATTTTTACATGCAAGTTAGAGATAGGCAGTTATCTAGAACCGATGACATGATGGAGAAATTCAGCCCAACATGTGGTCTCTCTCTCTTGATCTTCTGGGTTAGTAGAGTTAAGTTTCTTCTCCAACAGCCATAGATATCAAGTAGGTATGTACAGTCCTCCCCAAGGTAACTCCCAAGTACCTGCTAGGCCCACTGGACCAACATAAGGAGATGCAATATCAGAGATTTTTGCTCCTGGCTTAGAAGAAAGGTCTTCTTGATTTTTCCCTTTCTGTTCTTTAGAGAAGGGCACAGAGAAAAGATCCCCACATCCGCTCTCTTTCTAGGAAATAGTAGGAGAAACTTTAGCCTCAGATGTTTACTCCAGTTACCACCAGTATGTTTACCTTGATTGTTACGTTGTTCTAGACAAAGAGGGAGGAGGGAGATTGAGAGGCTGAGATAGAGATAGCTATTGAAATTGAAGGGGAAAGGAAGGGAAGGAGGATCAAGAAAACACGTTCAGAAATTGCTACTGGCGACACCTTATTTGGGATATTTAGAAACAATGGCACATTACATATTTTCTCATGAGCATGTAAGTGGCCTGCGGCTCAAAAGCATCACCTAAGAAAACTTTCCAAATATGATGCTCAATCTGAAATGATAATTCAATTAAATAAACCTTTCCATGTTGCCAGATAAAGTTGTTCCCATTTGAACTGGGTGTATGAACTGGGTTGTTCCCATGAAGCTCGTGAATCATGCATGAACACACTGACCAGATATTTCTAGCCAGCCAAATAGCCAAAGGATTCATTTCCTATAGAAGATACCTGATTACAGTGTTGGAACAATGCATTCCAGGCTTGCTTGCACTGATACTAACCCACAGCACTGTGTTATAGATGCTGGTTGCCTCAGTCTCGAAATCCTTCTTAGCACAGATGGCACTCTTCCCTTATCTTCTGAGACACTTGCCATTTCTTCTGAATTTTTAACCTTTCTCTCTCTCTCATTTGGAGAGGGCATTTGCTTTCAAAATGCTTTTTATTATCAAAACTTTTTTTTAATGTATTTATTTAATTAAATTTATTGGGGTGACACTGATTAATAAAATTATATAGGTTTCAAATGTACAATTTAATAATTTGTCATATATATATTGCATTGTGTGTTCACCACCCCAAGTTAAATTTCCTTCCATCACCGTATGGGTAAAGGGGGTCAAAAGGTAAAAAAAAAAAATTTTAACTAAAAAATAGAGGCTCCTTTACTGCCATTCCTTGTGGAATGTTAAGATTTGCATTAAAAAAGAATGTGATATTGATACACACACATGCAATGGAATATTATTCAGCCTTAGAAAAGAAGGAAATCTTGCAGTACGTAACAAAATGGATGAACCTTGAGGACATTACGCTAAGAGTAATAAACCAGTCATAGAAGGACAATAATGCATGATTCCACTTGTACGAGGTACCCAAAATAGTCAAACTCACAGAAGTGAAGAATAGAGAGATGGTTGCCAGGAGCTTGCGGGTGGAGGAAAGGAAGTGTTGCTAATCAAAGGGAATAAAGCTTCAGTTATGCAAGGTGAATAAGTTCTAGATACCTGCTGTACAACCCTGTGCTTATAGATAAATACACTGTTTCTGTTCTTGGAGACTGATTATATAATGTATCAGGTGCTTTTTAAAACTTTCCTAAGGAAATTAAAGTACTTAAAATTCCATCTTATTTTTGTGTGGCAATGGGCGGATCATTTAACTTCTGTTGGGTTCCTTATCTTTTAAATAGGAATATTAAGAGTAACTACTTCATGGTAGTGTCAGGAGGATTAGATGAGCTAGTAATACTTATCACCTTATTGATTAATCCCACTTTATAAACAGGTGGATAGACATGTAGAGGAGGAATTGTCTGCAAGTGTGGTCATCTATCAAGTTAGTGTCAGAACCTAAAAACTTCAAAAATGCATCAAATCATCCAGATCTTTAAACCAAGTGGCACTTGCCAATTAGAAAGCAGTGGCTTTTAACTCAGCACACATGCTTCAGCTGAGAATTTTGTTTAAACTTGGATTCCCAGATCCCACACCTAATGCAGGAAGTCTGGGATAGGGCCCAAGAATTTGGATTTTACAGGGTCCCCAGGGGATTTGGATGTAGGTGGTTTCTGGGTCAACTAGAGAAATCCTGGTGAGAAGTAATATAAGGGGTTACCACTAATTGAACTCTTGGGGGAAAATTTTTGTGCAGCCTCTTCTAAGCAGAAATGGATGGATTTGACTCTAGAGGATGAGGATGGAGAGGTCATGGGCCATGTATAAGGGTTAGGGGGATAGTTAATGGGCAAAGACAGGGGGAGAGAGAAGCATGGTTACTTCTGTGTTTGGAAGAGTTTAAACCAGCTGGCATATTAAGGTAGAGTCAACATGAAAAAAGACAAAACATAGAGGAAATAGATCCCCAAATGTCCCCTGTTTAGAAATACAGTTATGGACTACCAAAGGGTACTGATATTCCTTTCCCTTCTGAGATAGGCTCCAGCTAACAAAAAGCCATCTTGCTCTATGGAGTTAGTGCTTTGAATGATTATGTCTTACTAGAACTTCACAGACTTGGAGAAAGGAACCTGGCATCACAACTGCCTTGTAGGACTGGGACTCACAGACTTCTTGGTGTTAAGTATATGTAATTCAGCCAAGTGATCAAGAGCATGAATTTAGGGGTCGGAGAGATCTGGGTCTGAATCTGGCTCTGTTACTTTCTAGCTCTGGGAAAGTCACTTACTCTGAGGTTTATTTTCACCTTATGGAAAGAGGAGTTAACAAGAGCTGCCTTGTGGGGCTGTGCTCAATTTAGAGGCTGTGTATGTGAAAAGCTCAGCACAGGGCCTAATACATGGGAAATGCTCAGTATACTGCAATTATTATTACCATTACTACTACTACTACTACTACTACTACTACTACTACTACTACTACTATTATTATTATTGTAGCAGCAGCAGCAGCAGCAGCAGCAGCAGTAGTAGTAATGGCATTCCACTCTACAGTACTGTCTCCCAAAGAGGCCCACACTGATGCTACATTTATATTAATAATGGCAATGTTGATAATAATAACTAACATTTATTGAATACATTGTTTTCCATATACTCCTCTAAGTACTTTACATACTTTAGTTTATTTAATTGTCCCAGTGATCTGATGGTCATTATTATTAATATCCTCATTTCAAAGACAGGGAAAGTAATGTTGAGAAAAGTTCAATAACCCACTTGAGGTCTCAATGAAGGAGCAACGGTGGGATTTGAACTCAGGCTCCAGAGACCATGCTGTTTCCTGATTCATTTAAGCTGTGCTAAAATTATACTTGTATTGAATCTTCCCTTTTCCTCTCTTTCAGTCCCTTTTCTGCTCTAGCTGATGACCTTTGCTGAATTATGTAAAAACAAACAGAAAATGACCCTTTAACTCCCTCCTGTGGTTGTATAGGATGCTGATTTAGCTTCCTGGTAAAAATCCAGACTCCTTATCACCTTTAAAAGGTTTGACCACTCAAATACAAAGGCCAGCAGATGGTTTTACATTCCCTTATACAGAGAAGACACTTAAAGAATCTATATGCCTGAGTGGTCAGACCTCTTCTTTACCATGCAGTTTGTAATTAATTTCTATCATGGAAGGCATCTGGGCAACTTTGCTCTCAGTGGAAGGAAGATGTCTTATTTCCGGGATAAACTGACAACTGATGGCATAGCTACATCAGCCCGAGGTTAGCCTGAGTCCAGCAAGGTTCCCAAACCCTAGATCTTGTTGGAATCAAAGCTCAGAGCAGAACGAGCAGCTCTGACCTCTCACCAGTTGGTTTCCCAGTCTGTGTTGATGGTATGCATGGGGTCCACCAGCGACCAGACGCAAAGGAACGGGGTGTGGAAGGAAATGACATATGCCTGGTTTTCAGTTTAGGGAATAAACTCCCTTCTGCAGAGCAATTTACAGCTTACAAGACCTTTTGACCTTGCGTTATCCCATTTAATTCTTCCAGCTCCTTAGGAGGCAGGGCCTATGTCCCTTTTATTCAAGGTCACACATACAGGCTGGGTTGAGACTCTGTTCTAGGATTTCTGAGTCCAAGCCCCATGTTCTTTCCACATTTCCATTCTTCAGTCTGAGATGGTATGCGATGCAGTGCTGTGGGGGTAACCCAGGTGTTCAGATGAGAGGGATATTATTGATAGAGAAGAGATCACTTTGGGAGTTCTGCATTCCACTAGCTTAATGTAAGTTGCTACTTGTCTGGAGGAAGTGGATTGCTGAGCTGTGAGTTAAACAGTGCTTTTGTCTTTGATGTGGGCATTAGTCATCTGATACATACTCTAAGATTTCAAAAATGCTTTGTTGAGTAGAATTGTGGGCTTGATCACAGGGGAGCTTGTTCTAACCACCCCCACCCCCTGAACCTCCCCCCAAAGTCAAACACTATTAAAACTCAAAAATCATGACTAGATAACTAAATTGATGGAGAAAGAATTTTAACATGAGATGATGATGTCATAGGTCTAGCGCTGCGGCCAAAAATAAAGCTTATATAAAAATAACATTTGTGTAGTACTTTTCAGCATACAAAGCAGCATTACAGAAACAATTTCGTTTGATTCTCACAATATCTATAGGAAGTAGGCAAGATCCTCATTTAACAAACAGGGAAATTAAATGTGATGGAGGCTAAATGTTTGTCCAGGAGCACAGTTAGGAAGTGGCAGGTTTAGGACTCAGGTTTTTGGCTCCACATTTTGTGTTCAATTTGGAATTATTTGCTAAAACCTCTGGAAATGTCAAATAATTTTTGCAGGGAATGACTTAAACATGTCATGACCCTACCCTAAGAAGATAATGGCTAGGATGTAAATGACGCCTTCTCACACTGGGACTGCCTTGTGCTTGCAAGTAGCAATTATTCATGATTACTTTCCTGCAAAGTCTGTGAACATTAAGTCCATTTCTCTCTGGTGAATATATTGGAGCAGACATCTAAATTATTTTTTCACTGTCACCCGTCACAGGGAGTTAGGGAGCAGGGTTATGTCTTGCGAGTTCCAGCTATATGTCCTTTGTAAAACAATCAGAACCAAATCCCATTCCCTAAAGAATAGAAAGAGAAATAGCAAACATTTAATGAGAGGATCTATGCTATTTCTTCAAAATGCTCTAGAGTCACTCCCCGCAACTATTCTTGACGAAAATATTTGGAGAGCCTAATAGTTCCCAAATTTTGGAGAACGTGGACATCTCAAAAAATACCTTGAGGAAGATAAAGTATGTACTTATGGGTCAACAGTAATTGAGGCAACAGAGTGCAACAGGATTCAGACTCATGACTATTCAAGGAAACTAAATAGTAAAGATCTCTATTCATGCTGTTCCCATATAAGCTGCTTTCTGTATCCAAAGAAGGAGTTAAGAAGGGAAGGTTGTAGCTTTTCACTTTCATGTGCCATGGCCAGAAACAATTCTAGAACTTGTCTGACTGGCTCTAATGAGGAACGTATGTAAATAAGACCTGAATAAACAAAAGAGAAACCTGCCCATCACCAGTGGGCAGTAATGTAGGTCACCTTCCTGCCACTTACATATATCAGTGTTCGTCCCTCAGATAAATGTGAAACGTACTTCCAGAGGATGTCAGTTATTACTGTGTTGGCAGCAGAGACTTGGGAAAGGAGCAGAATAAAAGATATTCTTTCTATCTGTGGAGACCCGCTGTAGTAGTAAGAAACTAAGTACCTGAAAGGACTGGGGAGTTCTTAAACCTTTCTGGCAGGAGCAAGAATTGGCCTCTTTTTCATGAATGAGGGTCATTTTCATCACCTTGGGATGTTAGACTTTGGCAGCTCTGATGATGAAGCAAGGCTGCACGTGCTCGTGAGAAGAAATGACTTTGCCATCCTTAATCTCCTTGGTGATGGTGCGGATTTTAACCAGGAGTCGGGAGAGGGCTCTATAGGTATTGCAGGGCTCGGGTATCCCACGGGGAGCTGAGGATGATGTGTAAACTGGGGCTGTGCATTCCACGGCTCTGGCCTTACTGGATGTGCAAGTGGAAGGCTCCCATTTGGTGGCACACGGGTTACAGGGACACCTAGAAAAAACAGAACTTAGTTACCTGTGATTGAGGGAAGGCAACATTGGCTACGGAGAAAAATGGCAGTGGTTAATTTTCCAACACGTGTCACTCGAAACAAGTATTTCCAAATGCTTACTCATTGACTTTGTACTATTGTTAGTGGAAGAAAAAGAATCAGACCAGATCTATGGGAAAGCGGCATCCTAGGTTTAGAAGTGTTAGATTGTGTCAGCTCTCATTACGGTCAAAGCCAGAGCACTGTGGAAAAACACTATGCCAGTAGTCAAAGTCCAGCTCTGTCATTGACCAGCTGGTGACCTCAGATACATCAGGTAGCCCTCCTGACTTATTTTTTCATCTGCAGAATGGATATAATGGAAACCAAACTCACAGGATCAATAGTGATAAGGGACAAGTTGAGAGGCTTATTATCTGCGGGAAGGAGGTTAATCAGATATTTTTCTGATCAGAGAGTTAGTGATAATACTATGGGTGGCCTGAACTCCATCTCTGAAAGGATTCTCAGTGCTTTATCAGGAAGCTCCAAAGTATCTTCTGAGTGTCTACCAATGAATAATTTTTAGAGAATTGGAGTTAAAAACAGTTAATGGTAAGAAGTCTTTTTAGAAAACATCATATTTCTTTGATGAGTCAAGAAGGCCCTTTGGTATAACTCCTCAAGGTGGCGACATCGGTTAACACGGTGCTAGTATAATGGGAACATGCCAGTTGAAAGAATGGTATGAACAGAGTTCACTGATTGTTTTGGGGTGGGAGGTCTCCTTAGCAATTTTAACTGTTTGCCTTTGGAGTGTTAGTTTGGGCTGGGTTGCTTCAAAGAACCCTTGTTCTAGCTCAGTTCCTTATGGGTTGGTTAGCTTCAAGTTATTTAAAAAATTACAACTTCTATAAAAAAAAGATGCTGAAACATGCATATGTACATGATGCTGTTGAAGTGAAGGGCAAGTGGCTGGACAAGGTTAGGTTTCAGCCTGAGCAGACTATTTCTCCAAAGGAAGCAGGGTCATCCTGTTTAATCTCATAGAATTCAGACTTTCATCTCAGCGAGGAATACTTACAAGTCACCAGGAATGTTCATCTTTGGGGGAACCATTTTAATCTCCAGTAATTTTTAAAACTCAAAGAAGCTAAAAAACCTATATAGAACTAACTCAGTGCATTGGCTCTTCGAAAAAACTGAGCTCAGCTGGACTAGGTTACAATTGTAGGTCTCCAAATGACACAGCTTAAGAGAGTGTACACTCTCTTTAGACCCTTGGATCTAAAGCTCCCCATCACCAGTAAGATCAAAGCACTTGCCCCCTGCTGCCAGTGGGGGTACATACGTGTACGTGAGTTTCTCATAAAGCTGTTTTTATTTTACGTACTCGCCATCTGAGCTCTCTAGAAGGCTGCGGTATGTAGCAATCTCACACTCCAGCCTGGACTTGATGTCCAGCAGAATCTCATATTCTTGGTTCTGCCTTTCCAGGGCACATCGAATCTCTGCCAGCTGGGCCTCTAGGTTATCGATCAGACACTGGATCTGGGCCAGCAGGGCTGTGTAGCGGGCCTCCGTCTCGGCCAGGATGCATTCCTGGGAGTCTCTCTACCATGGAGGGGGAAAGTAGGATTTATAATGATGACACCTTTAAGCCCAGGTCACTTGTGATCTGTATCATTTTCAACAGTAGTTTGCGACAAGTATTAATGAATCTCTAAGCCCTCTTATTACCCACTAACCAAATAAATCCCAAAACAAAATCATCACCAATGCTAAAGCTTGTTTCCCTTTATTGTGTTTTTTGCCTCCCTTTAAGTGCTTACTTATCTTCCTCTTTTTTAATTAGTTGATAATCCCCTACCACATTTTCCTATCTATAAGAGAAAGAATATTCCAACTTATTTCACACCTATGCATTAAAACCCCATGACTGTGGTACCTCATGAGTATTTGTACCTTAAAAAGGAAGTGGCAGCATTTAGCCATAAACAATTCCCTCACTGTATGGATTCTTTTATATAATAAAATATGACTGTTAAAACTTTGATGATTAAAGTTCTTTCTTGCTCTATCATTCTGTAAGTTTATGGATAATGAAATTTTAGGTTTTAAAATCTATCTCAATTTTTATAGATGAGAAAACAGGTTCAAGAGGTTGAATGAACTGCCCACAGTTACATGACTAGCTGGTGACAAAACCAGCTTTGGGACAAGGTCTTCCTAATAATACTTTTCATATCCGAACATTTAAACATTTCCTACTTCAGAGAGACAGTACAATGAGGCAGAATCGGTTCTAGCTTTGGAACTTGAATTATGGCTCAGAATCTTATTTCTTTTGTGATTTAATGCCTTAGGATTGCAGTGTCTCCAACTATAAAATAGGTGAGATGAAACTTACCTTGGATTTGGCTTGGGAAAATCACCGTAACTCTCTGAGCCTCATCTGTAAAATTGACTTAATAATTATGCCACCTCTCTCAAAAGATTATTTTATAAATCCGGTAGTTTGTAAAAATGCTTTCTATATAATAAAATGCTCTCTTAGTGTTTCCAAAGTATACTCCATGGGTCATTATTGCTATGAGATATTCTTAAAAAAAAAAAGGAGTCCACAGTCAAAAGAGTTTTGTAATGCTCAATGCCATATCTCCCCTTCTTGGAGATTCATGGTGTATATCAGCTTATTAAAGGCCCACAGGAAGGCCCCCTGTTTAACTTTGGTTTAATTCAGCACTTCCCAGGCTTATTTGCCCACTAAGTCCTTTTTTTGGCCATAGACTCTTTAACAAACCGTGGAACTGCTGTTCCGAGGGACGCAGTTTGAGAAACATTGCAACACAGAAGTGTTGGGCTGTGGCTATCACTATTGTGCTAGGTTTGGTCAGTTTGCTGGGTACCATTCGGTGCTGGGCCTGTCGTTCAACCTCCAAAGCATTCACAGTTCGTCTCAGTTCAATGATCTCCTTCTGGCAGCACTGCTGCTGCTGAGAGCTGGTCACCACCTGCTGATTCAGCAACTCCATCTGAAACATAGTCAAGTACTTCATGGATATTATGAAGGAAAACAATACTTTGATTCAAGGGCCCCTGGAAATGCAATGTCAGCTTATGGATTTTGACTTTTCTATCCTCTCTACCTGCGTGTTGAACCATTGTTCCACATCTCCGCGGTTTGTCTCCACGATGGACTCATATTGACATCTCATTTTTTGTAGAATCTGATTTAGGTCAATAGAAGGGGCAGCAGTCACTTCAATGTTGAGTCTGTCCCCAAGCTGACTCTGTAAGGAATTGATTTCCTATGGAAAGAAAAAGAGTATGAAGTCAGTTGGTGAACAGATGACCCCCCCTTGAGTTCTTGTTTCAGTCTAACAGCAATAATTGTGTCTGACATATAGCCTACAATAAAGGAATACATGATTCATGGATGTTATTGAGATGCTATTAAATGACAAGGCTATTTCAGATATGACTCTGTGTTCAAATATGTGCCACATTAAAAGGAATTTACTAGCAAGATCAGAGGTTTAAAGAATTTAGATCATTTCCGGGGATGGATAATGAGTGGAGAAGCATAGAGGTGGAATTTATGAGTTCATATTCTCTATGACACCAGTATGGGCTTATGCCATACTTGTACCAATAGTGGCAGAAATCTATGCAGGAATGTCTGTAAAAAGATGGGAAACCTGTGAGGACAATAAAATTGGGTTGCTTCCTTCTCCTGGAAAAGCTGGAGAGGACAGTGGAATCGTCAGATATTGTATTATAGGCAATAGATTTGAAACACATTGAATCGGTGGTAGTAGCACTAGGTTTTGTCAAGTAAAACTCGAAGGAATGGATGCTGTTTTTAGAGGCTTGGCTTGTAATGACTCTCTTGGCTTTCTCTAACCTCTTCATGATTGTTTTTGAGGCAAAGCAGCTCCTCCTTCAGAGACTGGACTTGTGCCTCTAGGTCAGCTTTGCCCAGGGTCAGTGCATTCAGGATCTGTTGTAGGCCATTGGCATCTGCCTCCACCAGCTGGCGTAGGGACACCTCAGCTTCATACCTTTAAAAATGAGACATGAAACAAAAGGCATTGAAATGTAGATGGTATAAAGCAAACCAAGCAGAACTCCCTTCTGCATTTTCCTCCGGGCCTCTCATTTACTGTAGTTCTCCTGTGGGTGTTATTCTCTTTAGACCTGAAACCACTTGATGAACATCGCCACTTAATTATTATTCCTATATCAGTTTGCCAGAGTGATGCTACATTGCTATTCTTTGAGATGAAGAAATTTATCCTCCTTGCCCTGTCCCTGGAGGCGATGCAGTGTAAGTGGAAAGAGCATTGGATTAGGACTTAGAAAGCTTGAGTCCAAGTTTTGGCTCTGTCTTGTACTGGTTGTATGCCTTTGCATAAGGAGCTGCGTTCCATTAACCGGTTTTCTCACCTTAAATGGGGTAACAGTATGTCTACCCTACCTATTTTACTAAACAGGTAATCAGATGGGTTTATGTTATAACGTACAGATACTGTATACATGTGAGCAGTTATTAATCTTAATCCTTATTGAATTTGAAGGTATTTTTTAGGCTAGTGTCAACATGGTATGGGGCAGGAAGGTTAGTGGACTTGGGAATAATCCTATTGGGAGTGGTTAGCATCAGACAGCGTGAATTCTGTCACAAACGACAGTGTTGGGTGGGCTTACTTGGCTCTCAAGTCATCAGCAGCCAGTTTGGTGTTGTCAATTTGTGAGACCAGTCTGGAATTTTCAGCCTTGGTACATAAGATCTAGAATTAAGAAGTTGTACACACAAATGAGACAACACCAAGACAAACACCGAGATCTTCCTTAAAACCCAAGGGGCTGCTGTGTGTTTCAGTCTCTAGCGGAAGGCTGGTTAGGCTTTTAGAAAGTCATTTTAGAAAGTCAGAGTTTTTATTTTCCTAAAACTTCAGCAAAAATGACTTTAATAAAAATTTCTGTAGATGTTTTACCATTAAAATATAAAATCCACCTTAAATTTGTATAACATACCATGATCTACTAGAATGTAAACTCCATGAGGACAGGGACATTTTTAGTTCACAAATATGTTCCCTGAATCTAGAATAATGTCTTGGTGCCTTGTTGTTGGTGCTCAGTAACATTTGTTGAACAAATAAGAATAAATCCAGTACATGTAGCAGCAGCATATCACTCTGAATGGAAAACTTAGGTTTGGTGTGGGAAGAAACTATTTAAACAATTTGGAGATGGCGAAATGAGCATAAAAGGGAAAAAGTAGTGATGGTGGAAACGATGGATAAAAATTAATTATTTGGAACTTATTAAAAATTCATTTTCTCAAATCCCTGTTTTCCTTTTTGTTAAAGAAATGAAAGCAATGGGTTCTTAACACATTTGGTCCTGAGTTTCTGGTTATAATAGCAGAGTGTGTATCTCTGGAAAGTGAAAAACTCTAGAACTCTAAATTATTGCTTCAAGATGACAATTTCATTCACTAGATTTACTCATTATTTCAGCATAAAAGGAACTAAAATCATTAAAGTTTAGCATGTGACTATCGCTTGGAGAACATCCATTCACAACTTGATTATGCAGGTTCCTAAGAAGCTTACCTTCTGCTGAAGCTCCTCAATGGTGGCGTAGTAGGACAGGTAATCAGGACATATGACTGGGAGCTCTTTGTTACACTCTTCCTGGATTTTACTCTCCAGTTCAGTGTTCTCTCGTTCCAGCATTCGCACCTTTTCCAGGTAGTTAGCAAGGCGGTCGTTCAAGATTTGCATGGTCTCTTTCTCATTACTGTTGATGCCTTCACCATGCCAGCCACAGTCATCCAGAGAGGGACAGGCGTTGAAGTTATTTATTAAGCAGATGGGCATGGAACAGAAGCAAGGAGTGGGTTGGCAGCCCTGGGACTGGAGAGTTCTCAGAATATGGCCAGTTGGTTGGCAGCTGTTGGCTTCAAGACCACCACGCTGGCACCCGGTGTTAGAAGAGATGATCCTAAAATTTGTAATCCTAGAGCAGCTTTGGCATGGTGTTGAAGAAGAAACAGTTGTACAGCCCTTGGTATCCATGGTGTGTGTACCCAGCTTTGGCTATTTCAGTCTGTGGTTCCCAGATCCAAAGCTCAAGCTACTGCAATCGCGTCTAAATTCCAAGTCTTTTGTGGCTTTTTCCTCTTTGAAGTGCTTATATAGCCTTTCCTCTAGGTGGTGTCACTGCAGGCAGGATGTTTTCCTTCTTAATGTTTCTATCAAATCCCATAGGAACGTCTCATTAATCTGCTTTTTATTTGCCTGAGAAGAGTTACCTGTCCCATAAAAATATGCATTTAGGCTGTTACTAAGTTATTAACCCACCACAACTACTACTTGTCATTGGATTCAGAGCTGTACATTATGTCTTCAAAAGGAACTGTTGTCACAATTCTAACAGCATCAATTATTAAGTAGGTGTGAGCATATTGAGTTCATTTAAGTCCTTGTTGACCTCCTCACCTGGCATTGAGCTCCATCAGGAGTGAGTCCATTCTTATTTCCCCCTTTCTTCTCTAGAAAAGGGAAACTATTGGTATTTAATAATTATCGGTGTGAACTTCGAAATCAGTGTTTTATTTTGTTCTGCCCAACTGTTATTCCTGTTTTCTCTCCTCCTCCTCCTCCTCCTTCTTTTTTGTTCTGCCCAATTGTTTTCCCGTTTTTATTGTGAGTCTAGATTACTATGTCCATCTTAAATAAGGCTGTTTTTAAGGCAATTGTTGAATTCTTGTTTTAGCTTTCTGGGTAGGGTTTGATTGCTAACAAGAAAGTTCCTGAAAAAGGACGGTTTTTCCAAAGCCCACATTTGATAACATTTTTGGTGCTCAGTGTTTGCTTATGGTATTACAGTAGCTAAAAATTTGTGATGGTGTTGGTTTATAGTTGTTTAAATATGATCTGTTGAAAGGTATGTGTGTTCTTTCAAGGAATACTTACTCAGTATTTTCTTAAGTTATTTGTTCCTGATCTTTTATGGAGGCTCTAGAAAAGAATAATTTCCTTGCCTTTTCTAGCTTCTAGAGGCCGCCCACGTTCCTTGGCTCATGGCCCCCTTCTATCTTCAAAGCCAGCAAAGGCCAGTCAATGTGTCACTCACATGTGTCACTCTGACACCGACTTTTCTGCTTCTCTCTTCCACGTTAAAGGACTCATGATTATATTGGTCCCACTAATATCATTTGGGTAATCTTCCTATATTAAGGTCAGCTGATTAGAAACCTTCCTTCCCCATTGCCATGTAGCCTAACATATTAAAAGATTCTGGGATTAGGACATGAATATTTTTTGGAGCTCATTGTTCATATCACACCACGTAAAGAAAAAACAATTTATAATTGCACCAACAAATATCAGATATGAAGGAATAAATTTAGTTAAAAAGCTATAAGATCTATATGAATAAAATGATAAAATATAGTGAAGGACAGAAAACTAAAATAAAAGGAAAGATATATCATGTTCTTGGACTGAAATACTGTAGTCATCTTTAGAAAAAGGTCAATTATCTCACAGTCATTTAATTTAGAGTCTAATAAATTTATCGATCCTCTCAAACTATGACTTTTTTCAATGAGGCATGATAATTCTGAAGTCTTATGAAAAAAATCGAACAAATTTGAATAGCCAGAAATATTCTAAAAAAGAAAAGCCACAGAGACTGGTCCTTCCAGATATTAAAATAAATTTTTAAGCCTCAGTAAGTAAAGCAGTGTAATGTTGATGCATGAATAGTCAGACAGACCATTAGGATAGAATAAGCAGTCTAGAAATAGACTCCCAAATAGATTGGGGGAATTAATTAATGGAGTTTGGAGACAATTCTGTATTACTTGGGTTAGGGGGCAGAGTGGGGAATGTTGGATCATACCTCATTCCTTATAATAAAACAAATTACAAATGATCAAAGATTCAAATGTGAAAAAGTGAAACCATAAAGGTGCTCAAAGAAAACATAGAAGAATTTTTTTATAAATTTGTAGTCAGAAGACCTTTTGAATAATGTCTCAAAAGTAAGAAACCATAAACAATTTTATAAATTTGACTACATCAAGTAACTTGCATGTGGTAAAAAACACAGCCTACAAAATCAGAAGACAGATGACAAACTGGGAAAGAATATTTGCAACTACAACACAGATAGTGAGCAGAAAGAAATTATATTTAAAAGAAAGTACCTTAGAAAAAATGCTCAGTGTTACTTATAATGAAAGGAAATGCGAATTTAAACCACATTGATATATCATGTTATTTTTCTGCCTATCAGATTGTAAAAAAGAGTGATAACAAATGCATTGTATTGTGTACTGCCTCTCACTTATTGCTGGTGGGAGTGTAAATTTGTACAAATTCCTGTAATAGTTCTATAATCAAACAGTATGATATTGGCACAAGTGTTGGCAAGTAGATCAATGAACAACAATATAGTCTAGAAATAGACTCACTTATATGTAGTAAATTTTTTTCTTTTTCAGTTACAGTTGACATTAAATATTGTTTTATATTAGTTTTGGGTATATAGCATAGTATACAGCATAATTATATTTATATAATTTATGAAGTGATCTCCCCAATTAGTCTAGTATCCACCTGGCACTATTCATAGTTATATAATATTACTGACTATATTTCTTATGTTGTACTTTATTTACATTCCCTGACTATTTTTTAACTTCCCTTCATTTTTTTTTACCCAGTGCCCCCAACTTCTTTCCATCTGGCAAACATCAGTTCTCTGTCTTTAAATTTATGGTCAATTGATTTTATACAAAGATTTCAAGATAAGTCAATGAGAGGAGAGCCTTTTAAATAAATGTTGCTGAATCAATTATATAATTGTGTACCAAAACTTAGTACATCTGAATCAGTACAGCTCTGCCATATAATATATGTAAAAATTAATTAAAGATGGCCAAAGTTACACATATAGAGTTTTTAGAAGAAAACAAGGGAGAATATCTTCATAATCTTGTGCTAAGTGAAGGTTGCTACCACATGGAGAACACTAATGATAAAAAAATTGATTAGACTTCATCATAATTAAAATCTTTTGCTGATCAAGATATACCACGAAGAAAGCAAAAAGGCAAGCTACATGCGGGGCGAAAATATTCTCAATCTATCTAACAAAGGACCTCCCCTATAACCCAGCAGTTTTATGACTTGGTCTATGCCTGAGAGAAATGAATGCATATATACACAACAAGACTTATATAAGAATGCTTATAGCAGCTTTATTCTTAATAGCACCAAATGGGAACAACCTAACTGTTTATAAGCAGGATAATCGATCAACAAACTGTGGTATATTTATATAATGGAATAGTACTCAGAGCAAAAAAGAATAAGCAACTGGTGCTTACAATAACATGGAGGAACCTAGAAAACATTGTGTTGACCTGAAGAAGTAGGACTGAAAAGAGTATAAATGGTATGATTACGTTTATCTTAACTTCGAGAACAGGCAAAGCTCATCTATAGGGTTAGGTATCAGAAAAGTGGTTGTCTCCTTTTGAAGGAGGTGAGTTGACTGGAAAGGAGCCTGAAGGAACTCTCAAGGTTTATATTCTACATCTCGATATTCTATTCTATATCTTAATCTGGGTGGTTACATGATTGCATATGTCTTTCAAACTTCATGGCGCTGCAAACTTTCAGTTGATGGATTATATTGTGCAAAATCATTGAAGATTTGATACAGCTCTGTAGCTACATGAATATTCACTACTTTATTTATATACTCAAATTCCAAATGGATCAAAGATTCACTTGTGAAAAATAGAAATTATAGATGTACTAAAAGAAAAGAGAGAATTCTTTTATAAATTCAGTGAGGAAGGCCTTCATAACAGTGATTCAAAATCAGGAAACCAAAAAATGGATAAATTCGGCTCTCTAAAATAACAGTGCTTGAAATAGTTCATAATTTTAAAAACAAATTAGACTGGAATATCTAAGCATTAGGAATGAAATTCTCTGTATTTTGTAATTACCGATAAATGTTATTTTCTTCATGTTTTTATGTATAGTCTATAAAATTGAATGTCTCACTTTCAGAATCAGGAAAACGTTTGAAAACTATTTAATGTTTCTGCTTCCATACCCTTATCGTCACCTTACAATTTTTCTTCTCTTCTTATGTCTCTCAGGCAGAGCTGTTCCTCCCTTCCTTTCATGCTGACTGTTCTATTTGTGCTATGGAACTGATTCCTCTTTGATTGCTTCAGAGCCACATTTCATCATATATTCCCCTTTTCTTGCACCTTTCACATCTTCTTCAATACCTGATCTATCTTCCTTTCCCTGTAAGCATGTAACCTGATCTTAAAATACGTTTTATCCATAACTATGAAGCACTTGTTCCATGAACGCAGCTTCTTTCTTCCTTTTATTACCCAACTTTTTGATAGAGCAGTGGGTATCAATCACCTTCATTTTTCTACCACCAACTTGTTTATTAACTCCAGATAATCTGGTTGACCTGTAAGCATTCTACTACTATCTTAAAGAGCTTCTTTATTTATTTACCTTTCCATATCACTATTTTCCTGTGCAGAAATCCTCAATGCTTCCTACAAAGCAAGATACAAATTCTTGATTGTTTGGCATTCTAGACCCTCCACAATCTTGACTCAGTTGACTTAACCCCATATCCCATGACTCCTGTACCCACTCTATATATTCTCACTAAACTGCATCCCTTGCCTTGTCTCTTCACAGAATATGTACTCTTGGGGTTCCCTCAACCTTTCCTCATGTAGATGTTTCAGAGATGATCTGGGAGAGACTCCAAGGAGTTTGGTTCTCCTTTCCTTTTGGGCACATGGGAGGGGGTGCACTTTCTCCTTCCCTTTCAGTTAGGCAGGGTGGAACCAGGCCCTTATCTCTAGTTCAAGACTTGTGGGAAGTCTTTTTTCCTGCCCCAGGGACTGAGGAGGCAGAATGTTCCAGATGCTGCAGCCACAGTACTTCTCTCTCTTCTCTTCTTTTTGATGTGACATTTTGAGGAATCTCAGCTGTAAAGACTTAAATCTACACTCTCTCCTGGAAGAGCAAGTCTAGAGGTGATAGAAAAGAGCTCTCTTTACAGCTTTGTCCTGGACAGAGCCTCTGGGAAAGGGGCCATGCAGAACTGATGATGGATGAGCTTCAGGTCAGTAGCTGAGGGGTAGGGAGAGAGTATTTGCCTTTGCAGAGCCAGCAAGGAATCCACAAATTGTAAATACTAAATATACACTATGAGGAACCTGAGTCCTTGAGTCATAAATGCTTCTCACATTTATTTTATTTTATTTTTTATTTTTTTTGCTTCTTGCATTTAAAGCAGGTAAATTTCTTTTTTTAAAAAAATATTTATTTATTTTTGACTTTTTAAATATTTTTAGGATTCTTTTTATTTATTTTTATTTTTTATTTTTATTTTTTTTTGCCTACAGCACCTGGTCTTCCTAGGTGGTCTCCCATCCAAGCACTAACCAGGCCCGACTCTGCTTAGCTTCCGAGATGAGAAGAGATTGGGTTCGTTCAGGGTGGCATGGTCGTAGTATTTTATTTATTTATTTATTTATTTATTTATTTATTTATTTATTTATTTATTTATTTATTATTTATGCCTACAGCACCTGGTCTTCCTAGGTGGTCTCCCATCCAAGCTCCAAGCAGGCCTGACCCTACTTGTTCAGGGTGGCATGGCTGTAGACCATGAACCGTGGCTCCACTGGGGTGCAAACCCAGGACCTTCTGTGTGTAAAGCAGATGTACTAACTGCTACACTATGGAACCACATCTTTTTTATTTTTTTAATTGAAGAAATTATTTAATTTTACCCCCATTTACCTCCCCGCTCCCCCCTACCCTCTGGTAACCACTAGTCCATTGTCCATGTCCTTGAGTCTCTGTCTTGTTCATTTGTTGCTTTTAGGTTTATATCCCACATATAAGTGATATCATGTGATTTTCAATTTTTTCTGTCTGGCTTATTTTGCTTAATATGATTATTTCGAGGTCCACCCACGTTGTTGCAAATGGCAGTATTTCATTTCTTCTTATGGCTAAATAATATTCCATTGTATATATGTACCACAGCTTCTTTATCCAGTCATCTATCGTAGGACACTTTGGTAGCTTCTATGTCCTGGCCACTGTGAATAATGCTGCTATGAACATCGGTGTGCAAATATCTTTTCAGATATGAGTTTTCAAGTCTTTAGGGTAAATACCCATTCGAGGGACTGCTGGATCATATGGTAGATCAATTCTTAGTTTTTTGAGGAAACTCCATGCTGTTTTCCATAGTGGCTGTACCAATTTGCAGTCCCATCAGCAATATATGAGGGTTCCTATTTCTCCACATCCTCTCCAGCATTTGTTATTACTTGTCCTGTTGATTATAACTCTTCTAACAGTGTGAGATGGTATCTCATTGTGGTTTTGATTTGCATTTCCCTAATAGCTTGTGATATTGAGCATTTTTTCATATATTTGTATGTCCTCTAGGGAGAAGCGTCTGTTCAGTTCCTCTGCCCATTTTTTGACTGGATCATTTGTTTTTTTGTTGTTATTGAGTTGTATGAGTTCTTTGTATATTTTGGATATTAGGCCCTTATCGGAGGCATTGCTTGCAAACATTTTCCTATTCGGATGGTTGTCTCTTTACCTTGTCGACGGTTTCTTTTGCTGAGCAGAAGCTTTTTAATTTGATGTAGTCCCATTTATTTATTTTAGTAAGGCAGGTAAATTTCAAGGCCCCTGTTTTGCATGAGGGTCCTCATGATAGGCTGTACATAGAACCTTGACTATAAAGCTTTCTGCTGGCTCTTACAGATGAGTGATGCATTGTATTTTAGATTATAATTTGTGTCTTGTTAAATGCATTATTAAAGCTATGAAAATATATTCTTAACCAAAAATTAGGGCACTACTAGATTTTACTGAGGAAAGTTTTATTGTCCTGTCAGAAAGTACAACAGCCATTTCAATGTTTGACAACCCAGGGGAATGCCTACTGCATATGACCATGTGGAAAAGATAGAATTTCGGCAGTTTGGAAGGAGGCTTCTCAGTACTGTTTTGAGATGTCAGAGTTTTCAGTGGTTGAAATCTTTCCTTTTATGTATAATTCACTTTTAAGTTATCATCATCCTTATTAATTAATTTGTTGTGGGTTGTCTGGTTAATCATAGAGTGAATGATAATTTTGGTCTATACTTTTTTAATCACTGAATTTAATACATATACTCATTGTTATGCGAATAAATCTATTACACTGTTTCTAAAGTAGACATATATCTAATGCCCCTAGGATTTTAGAAGTTTTTGTCACTGTTGGAAGGTATAAAAAGGAATGGCCATTTGGCTAGTCCAAGTGCATAATGGTCAGAAAAACTTGAGCACTCCCATCCTAACACTATTTAGAACAGGATGGCTCACCCAGTGGTCAGATCTAGACTTATACCACGTCTTTAACATAATATTTAGTACAATACTATGCAACAACAATAAAAACAGCTATGAAAGGCTAACAGTAACACGAGAGCCCTGAAAGTGGCCACATCCTATATTAAAGATACTTTTCTACTTCTGTTCTATTTTGATTTTGTGTAAACCCAGGCCGAAAATACTTTTCAATTCCCCCAATACAAATAGATTAATTAATTCATGAAAAATGTTATATATCATGGAGCATAGTTGTGTGTATCTTTCTGAGAGGGAATTAGATATAGTTCATTGGAAAATATTATAGATGCTGAAGAAACTGTTCAACAAAAACATAACTTTTTTGCTACAGTCTTAACCAAGGCAGAAAAGAAACCATGGGAAACTTATACGATAGAAATTTCTATGGTAGAAATTTCTGTGGCTAAGATTTGTGATTTTATGACATTTCAGTATTAAATTTCTTCCCAATTTCATTATCAGAAGGGTAATGAGGTTTGAACATGATTTCATGGGTTTATTTATCTGGAAAATATTTTGTTTTGAGTATTTTCACTACTTTTTGTGGTTAAATCAGGAGGGCTACATGAAAAATCTAGCATAAAATTTCGGATCTGAAACTTCACTTTTTAAAAACCTACCCTGTGTTAACTGTTATTATTATGTACTTTATATCTGAGTGCTCAAAGAATAGAAATAGAAATAGAAAAATAGAAATAGAAAAGTGAAATTTTGTCTAGCTTTTCATTGTTTGTTAAAAAAGTTTCTAATTTTTGAGTAATTAAAATTACTTCACAGGAAGTTGCAAAGATATGTTATATCTCACTCAACTTTAGTACAATTGTAAAATCAGAAAATTTATACAATGTGTGTGTTTAGGTCTACATAATTTTTTCACATGTATAGATTCATCTAACCACCACTGCAATCAAGATATACAACTATTCAATCACCACAAAATTCTCCTTTGTTTTATGCCTAATTCGTTTTTTATCTCTATAATTTTGTCATTTCAAGGACATCATGTAAACAGAATCACACAATATGTAACCCTTCAATATTGCCTTTTTTCACTCAGCATAATGGCCTTGAGATCTTGAGGACATTTTAGTTGTTTCCAGTTTCAGGCTATTACAAATAGAGCTGTTATAAACAATTGTGTGTGTGTTTTTTTTTTTCCAAATCCTTTACTTTCAGCCTACCTATATCATTATATTTGAAGTGAGCTTCTTGTAGAAAGCATATAGGTGGGTCCTGTTTTTCAATTCACTCTGCAATTTCTGTCCTTTAATTGGTGTGTTTAGATGATTTCCAGTTACTATTAATTACTGATATGGTAGCTAGCGCTTAAGTCTCCATTTTATTCTTTATTTTCTGATTGCTCCCTGTTTTTTTAATTCTGTTTTCCTTTTTCCTGCCTTCCTGTGGGTTACTTGAGTATGTTTTAGAATCCCAATTTGATTTATCTATAGCGGTTTTAAGTGTATTTCTTTGCACAGCATTTTAAGTAGTTGCTGTAGGTATTGCATTGTGTGTGTATATATATATAAATATATATATATGGTAGAAAAAAAAAAACTCCAAGAAGAAGAGAGTAAATGGATGTAAGGGGAGGGGAGGTTTCTATACTTCACTTGAGGTGATGTTCACCTCAAGTGAAGTATAACCCCTCCCCTTACTCATTACTCTCTTCTTCTTTTTTCCTCTCTGTATCTGCTGGTGTTTCTGGGTTGTTGGTTTCTCCAGCTCCCAATATGAGATATAGGAGACAAAAAGAAAGCCCAGGGAATTCACCGGCCTGTTGTTTCTTGGATATCGAGGATTGCATATAGTTGGTTTGGCCTCTTCTGCTACTTTTCAAGTTTTCTTATATTTGTCTTGTATGTAATTTCCAGGGTTTTCAGTCATACTTAGGAAGAGGAATGGGAAAACGTACTTTTACTTCAACTTTCTGAAAGTGGAAGTTCTTTACTTTGCTTTTTAAATGCATGACAATAATTATTCTTGTATCCTAAATGTCTAATAACAGACCAATGTACCTTATAGTATTTTATGCAGCCACTAAAACAATAGTCACAGTAAGATCTTATATGTTTATTAGTATTGAAAATGCTTAGATGACAGTGAAAAAAATAAGTTACACAACTCTACGTATATGTAACGATGATTACCACTATATGGGAAAACCTATTATAAGAAAGAAAACTGAAGATTTCCAAAGCAGTGACAATGGATGTTAAGAGTATGAAATTATGACTGATTTTTCCTCCCTTCATGTGCCAAATTTTTTTAAAAGGAAGCTTCTATATTAAAAATAAAATATTTTTATAATTAAAAATAAAATACAATTTATTATATTTTATTTTTAAATTTCCTCTCAGAAAGATACATATAACTATCTTCTATAAATTGATCCTTTTGCATGGATCAATTTATTTGTATTTGAGGAGTTAAAAATATTTTCAGCCTGGGTTTATGCAAAATCAAACTATTGACAGGAGTTTAAACAATTACTTGGCATGAAATGGTTATCATATCAACAGTAATAAGACACGAAGCTATATTTATCATGCTACAAGAATGAAACACATTTCAAGATTAGCAAGAAAGCTTTACAGATTTCTAGAATATCATAAATAAATAGGTAGGAGAGGAAATGATAAAGCAGAAATAGACTAAGGATGCTTCAAGGACCATTTTAGGATGTGAAAGCCTTCTTGACTTGAGTTTCAAGTTTGGAAGTCCCTGGTTGAAGCCCCATCTCCTTTTCAGGATGCTGCTGGCTTCAATTCCTCCATCCATTGTGCTGGGTGTTTAGCTTTCACACACAGCAGTTTTCGACTGTGCAAAGTACATACGCTGAGCACGGCTCACAAGTGTTGCTTGACGTGCTTGTTGTAGAACATGGGTTACAGGGAAGTCTGTGGAAAATCCATTTTAAACTAAGCTTAACAGGGGAAAGCTGGATAAAATGTCAACTCAGAACAATTCATGCCAAAATTTGCCCTGCAAATTATATGCTAGAACACATTCTTTGCAGAATAACATTTGACCTAAGCCTTTTCATCCCTGGACCCAGCATTGTCACTTCCTATTCGCTGCAGCAATGGCAGTTGAATACAATTTCATGTATTTTCTTCACTTTCTAAATGCCATCTTATGAATATTCCTGATTTCCCTTTATTGGGAGACAGGAGCAAAGGGAGATGGACTGAAGTGTTACATATGATACTTATTCTGCTTAGAACGTTAGAATATTTTTGAATTTTTCTATTGTCATGCGATTAGCCTCAGCTGCTTTTCGTCACTCTTTTAAGAAGATCCTTGAACACATTAGGGAGGTTTGACCTTGGCCAGATCTTGGGGAAACAGGGTTCTTCTTCATGAGTCTCTTTGTGACTAGGGGTGATTTTGAGAGTAATTGTGTGGAACTTGCCTGCTGTCCTCACTCTCAAGGAGACCCCGGTAAGTGTTGATCTCACCCTCCAGGCGGGCCTTCGTGTCCAGCAGCACCTCGTACTCCTGGTTCTGCCGCTCCAGGTCGCAGCGGATCTCGGCCAGCTGGTTCTCCACGTTGTCGATCAGGCACTGCATCTGGGCCAGCTGGGTGCTGTACTGGGCCTCAGTTTCTGCCACAGTGCATTCCAGAGATTCCGTCTGCAGGAAAAAAAATAGTGTGTCATAGTCTCCGGGGCCAGATTGCCTATTTTCAGATCCTTTTTCTATCCTTTTCCAGCTGTGCGACTTTCAGAAAATTACTTAGCTTCTCTGAGCCTCAGTTTTATTCTACAAAAAGTGGGCAAGACAAAGTACCTATGCCATAGGAGTTAATATATGCAAAGCACTTAGAACAGTGTCTGTAAAAGTTTTAAGGGCTATGTAAGTGTTAGTTATTACTACTACCACTGGGATCACCACGACCTGCAACTTGTGTAGCTTAGGGAGGATCAACAGCAGTTGAGAGAAAACACTGAATGTGGGCTTGTGGCAGGGTGGGGCGGTATCGCGCGGTTAAGAGAAGAGCTCCTGGGATGGAACCACTGGGATTCAGCTTCTACTTTTGCGTCTTAAAAATTGCACACTCCCTTGTTACTTTTCTGAGCCTCAGTTTTCCTCATCTGTAGAATGAGATTAGTAAAGAGATTTACCTCATAAAGCTATTGTGAGTCTTAAATTGAACCTCTCACAAGGTGAATGCTCGCCGAGATATTCTTTAGGACCTAACGTGGCACACACAGTAATGTTTGACTGGAACTGGTTAATCTAATCTTGAATGCATAACATTCTTGTTGTTTGGGTAGAGTAGGGTGCAGTGAAGGGTCTGGTTGAGGCATGTATCCTGGGAAAGTTTAGGATAGTGATAGAATGTAAAGTATGAATACCATTCTTTGTTTTCGATATGATGGTGAGCTTGGAAAATTGACCTGATTCCAAAGGAGTTAAAACCCACTGGAATGCTTGACTGCCTTTGGCTCAGAGGTTCTGCTCTCTTTCTGCTTCTGCCCTTTCTTCTCTCTCCCTGTCTCTGGAGGGTGCTGTAAGATCATGTTCAAGACCGAGAGGGAAGGTCAGGGAATCCTATTGGGACAGTACAAACTGTTGACCTATCACTTCTGCTTATAGCTGATACTTGGGAAAGGCAAGGAAATATAATCCTTGCCATTAGGAGATTTTCTGCCACATGAACTGTGCGAGTCTCTGTGTTGGGTTATGGAAGAGGGGATAGTATCTTAGTGCCTGATTCTTCAGTGACGAGGCTGTCTTTCCCTTACACACCAGGCTTTGCTGTGCTTGGAGCTCAATTTCCAGAGCATTGGCTGTGCGTTTCAGTTCCCAGATCTCTGTCTGGCAGCCCTGCAGCTGCTCTGCACTGGACAGCTGCTGCTGATTCAGCTCCTCCGTCTGAAACACAGGCATGATTAGAGAATGCAAATAATGCAGAAGCCTGAAAGGCTGTCGTTGTATTGCGCCAGGTGCTGACCTGAATGGTGAACCATTCTTCCGCGTCTCTGCGGTTGTTGGCGAGCACCGTTTCATACTGACAGCGCATCTCGTCCAGGACCCTGTTGAGGTCAATGGTGGGGTCACTGTTTAACTCCACACTGAGTCGGTCACCAAGCTGTCCACGAAGCAAGTTGACCTCCTGGAAGCGGCAGTGAAGTAAAGAATGTCACAGAGTGGTGGGAAATAAAAAATCACCTCGACATCCCAGTGGCATGCTATTTTTGTGTTTTAGAGCACTAAGCAAAAGTGTAGGATTTAGAATCAGATTGCTTAGGTTGAATCTCTTTCCATCACTTAAGTTCTTCATCTGAAAAATGGGTATAATAATATTACCTTCTCCAGAGAGTTAGTGTGAAATATATGAGTTAATATGCATATGAAGCACTTATAAAAGTCCTTGGCACAGAGTAAGGCCTCAATAAATGCTAGCTGCTATTGTCATCAACAGATATTCAAAGGGAAAATATACTTTGTTACATTATTCAGCTTTTCACTTTTTAGCTTCATCAGTATAAGATAATCATACACTCCATATTGTATGATTTAAAAAAATTTATGGACGCAGAATATTTAAAAATATTGATCCAAATATTGCAAGGATACTTTATCTCCTTTTTGAAATGGTCTTCACATTCCGTGTTTATCAGGCTGATTTTCATACCTTATGGATTAGAGTTAGGTGTGGCACAAAGCCTCCAAAGAAAGCCATCTGTGGAGTGACCCCCCCTCCCCACAAAAGCAATGGCAGGTGGAGTTTGGTTCCTTCGTCTGGCACTGGCTGGGGATCATTTCACAGCTACACTCAGAGACACATCGGAATGATCAGGCTGAATAGTAATGGTGCCTTGAGTAATTTTGTTTTAGCAACATTTACATTTATGTATACACACAAAATCTGTCAGTTCAATTTGTCAGTCTTACATTGCTTGAGCGATTTGGCCGCTTTTCTCACCTCTTCATGGTTTTTCTTAAGGCAAAGGAGATCTTCCTTCAGAGACTCCACATGGGCCTCCAGATCGGCTTTGCACAGGGTCAGCTCACCCAGGATCCTACGCAGGCCGCCGACGTCAGTCTCTACCAGCTGGCGAAGAGACAGTTCAGACTCGTACCTTTCATAGCAAGAGAGATAGAGCCAATGCTCATTTTGCTAGGCAGTGTGCAAAGTGCTGAGTCATACTGATGAGTGACACGTAGACTCAAGGAAGCCGCATGCTGTAGTTTCTTTTATATTCAAATAATGATAAATTTGAGCTTTGCGAGCATTCTTAGCTTAAAAGAAACACTATATAGAGACTATTTATAGTGTGTGTGTGTGCATGTTAGAGAGAGAGAGAGAAATATAATCATAAATTATTTTCAAATTTAAATGAAACTTACTTTGACCTAAAGTCATCAGCCGCCAGTTTGCAGTTGTCAAGCTGTATAGCAAGTCTAGAATTCCCTGCCTTTGTGCACAAGATCTGGAAAGTAAGGTATTAAATAATAAATGGTTCTTTGAAAGATATCTAAGTATCTGTTCATTTAACAGTTCTGCCATTATTTAGCCTGCTTTTCTTATTAACCATGTCACTTCATGGAGAAAAAAGGAGTACAAATTTATAAACGAAATAGAGAGAGAAAAATGTTTAGTTTTTTTTAATGACCCAAGACATTTTGCAATATTCCTTGGCAGTTGAACTTAGTTAAATTTTTCTCCATAAGTAGTTCGTATTATGACTATGTCCCCATCCATGATAATAAAAAAAAAAAATTCACCAGTAAGAAAAGAAAATGAATATTAGGTGAAATTATATGATTAAAAAGATGACATTTCAATATTTTATGTTGAAAATAATATAGATGTACAGCGTTACCTACAGAAGTCATTTCAGATACATCATCATCGCCTTTCCTCATTCTGTAGATGATAAAGGTAAACTCTAGAAGTAAGGGAATTCATTATGATCACTTAATAATTAGTGGCAGCACTGGGGCGAGTGCTGTTCCCTGACTTTTAGTCCAGTGCCCTTTCCTCTACATCAGATTACCACTTGGAAGTCCCTTTTCCCTAGATTCCTTCCACAGAGCAGCCTCTTCTAGTATAAAGACAAAGCAAACCGCAGTTTGGGAAGGTGGAGCATTAGGACAAGGAGACACCAGACCTTTTGTTGGAGATCTTCAATGGTGTCAAAGTAACACTGATAATCGGGGCACACCAATGGGATGTCGTCTTCACACTGTTCTCTGATCCGGCATTCCAGCTCTGCATTCATCTCCTCCAGGCCACGCACCTTCTCCAGATAGTTGGCGAGTCTGTCATTCAGGAACTGCATCGTCTCCTTCTCATTGCTGTTGAACATCCCATCCTCACACCAAGCAGAGTTCCCCACCGAGCACGGAGTATTACAACTCCCAGCAAGGTAGCATGGCGCAAGGCAACCCGCTGGCAAGCGAGACCTGGGTAGGAAGCTCGGAGTCTGGCATCTGGATGTAGCACAGGTGCTGGGGTGACAAGTGGTTTCCACAGAACAGGTTGAAACAGTTGTACCATCAGAAACCCCGGCATAAGACTCAGATGAGCAGCAGGTGGGGGAATCGTCAGAAGTCATCCTTTCGAAGTGAGGAACAAAGATCAGTAGCAAAACTCAAGTCGCCTGACTCCAAAAGTCTCCTTCCAGCTCCCGGGACTTTTATATGACCCCCCAAATGGGTATTTACAGAATGTACCGGATGTTTTCTTTATCACTGTTGGTGCCAGTTTTCACAAGAACATTCATTAGTGTTGTTTATTTTTTGAGGAAGGGTTTTATGCCTCATAAAAGAGGCATAACTTCAGGTTACTAAATAAGGACACCATTTCCATGTGCCAGTAGGGTAAAATACTTGTTTCAGAAAATCTTCACAGGAAGTATCATCCTTTTGCCAGAATGAGGAAAGAAAAAGAAAATTCGGCAAATCAGTAATTATAGATACAACTGATTACAAATAAGGAAAATAATATTTCCACAGATTTCGATGTTATGCATTGAGAATTACTTATGTCTCTTTTTAAAATTAATATGACATCACATTTATTTGTTTGTGCCACCACCATAAAAACAAAAATGTTCTGTGTAATTAGCAATCTTTGCAGGACTTCTGGTTTTGCTGTGCTCACATGGTGTAGGAGGGAAGTGTATATGGCTTTAAAGTGTGTGTGTGTAAATGATATCTGCCTGTGTGCAAATTAAAAAGTCACTTTACATGACTAATGGGAGTCATGACTAATTTGTGCTCTCCAGACTAAAATATAAAAAACACAAGACTTTTTGTTGCTTATCGAGACCTGGAGCTATGATCTTTGATTTCTTGAAACTTGCCCTCTCCACATTTCCTATGCCTCATTTTTAGATCAGGGATACTAATACTTCTCAGATTCATCAATAAGAGTGAAATATAAATTCTAAATTACAATCTTTTAGTCTCTTGGGAAACAGTGATTACATTTCAGAATAGGGGCAGCAAAGCTACAGAAGGCTTCTGAGATGTGAAGATGTATGTATGTATGTATGTATGTATGTATGTATGTATGTATGTATTTAATGTATTTGTTCATTTATGTACTTTTGTATTTATTTATTTTCGAAGGCCTCCATTTCAAGAAAATTAAAAATACTGGAACTAGGGAATAAAATTCTATAATTAAATGTCACTAAATTTGGAAAAATTTCAGCCTTTTACCCGCCCCAATTTTTCTGCTTTACTTTCTCATATTATTTTGGAACAACGATTTTATGTATATCGAACCACTTAATACTGTCCTGCAGGTTGCCCAGATTCTGTTCATTCTTTTACAATCTTTTTTTCCCCTCTAGGTTTCAGTTTTGATAATTTTCATCTATCTTAATTCATTTACTTCACCCCTAATTGGCAGTTTTCAATCTGCTATTAAGGCTACCTACTGAATTCTTTATTTCAGATTGTACTCTGTAGTTTTAGAATTTTCATTTGCTTCTCTCTAATTTAAATAATTAAATTTAATTTGTTATTAATTTATTTTAAAAAATGTAAAATTTTACCTTTCTTGTTAGATTCCTTGTCTTGTCTACTCTTTTCCTCTCACATCTTGTTCATCTTTTCCTTTAATTCTATAAAAATATTTATAATCACCGTTTGATTATACCATCTATGTATCTGTGGACCTATTTTTATTGGCTGCTTTTTCTCTTGATTATGGATGACATTTTCCTGCTGCTTCACATGTCTGGCAATGTTTAATTATATGCTGTTAATCCTGGATGATATATTTTAGGAAGTCTTGATTATGTTGCAGAGTTTTGGGTGTTGGTTTTTTTTCTGACAGCACGTGAAAACACCGCAAGATCTTCTTTATCCTCTCAGCCTTGGTCTTTTAGGCTTTTCTGGGACAGGTATAATTTGGTGTGTTCTTCACTGAAGGTCGTAGTCCTTACTCTTTTGGTGTGTCCTTCTGGAACATTGATTGAATGTCTGAGGTACTCACAGAGCTTTGTCCACTCTGGATGGGCTGGCACTTCAGTGTCTGTTAGTATTGAATGACTTCTGGTATCTCCATTTAGCTCTTTCTCTCCCAGCAGCCACTCTCTGCTAGTCTTGTGGAATTTAATCTGTGAGCGTGCGATCAAGCCCTCTGCAAGTACTTGCTGAGAACTTTTACACAGACTTCTGTATCCTCCCTCATACATCTTCTTCCCCTCCAGAACACTGTTGTGCAAGCTCCAGCTGCCTAAACTCTATTTATATATGTCACTTTTGCTTCAAAATTCACATGTCTAGAGCAGAGGATAGTATTTCCCTTTAAAATTCTCTCCTCATTCTCTGCTACCAAGCATAGTGAGTGATGTAACTCCACTGCCTAGTCCTTCTTTGACACCCTCTTTAATTCCATATCCCTTTGACCACCACCTCCAGTCAGTTTGTCTTTGATTATGTCTTTCTCCTCTTTATCACAATGGCAGCAATTTTAATTTCTTAATTGTTCTCGATTTTATGATACCACAGCACTTTACTACAGAACGCACATATTTTTAAATTATAATACAGTACCTGGCATTCAATAAATAATTGTTAATTGCATGAAGGAATGAATGGGTATTGTATGTGTGTCTGTCAGTCTGACAGTCTGTGAGACTGTCAGCTCATTTTGAGCATGGACAATAAAATGCAGGGCATATAATAGATATTCAATAAATATTTATTGAATGAATGATATTAATTTTTTGCATTAATTAGGTCACCTGGATTGGTTAATATGTTATATCATATTTACTTTTCAGATCATATTTTTCAATCTATCTTAAACCATTTTTTGGGAGGACAAGTCAAGAAAATTCTACTTTCAAGTAGGCTGATATGTTAAAACATCTTTTATGCAAGATTATTTAGTTTTTTTATGAATACAGAATATTTCTACTGCCACCATTTTCAGTTTTGCAGATGCTCTCAGTTTTTCTTAAAATGCTGACTTTTGGAGTTAAGAAATACATTTAATGAATTAACAGAAAACACAATAGTTGTAGACATTTGTGCTATGCCAGAGATGTAAAATTTATTAGGATGATCATGAAGAAGCTCCTCAATTTCCAGGAAGATGCCACCCAAGACTGAAAACAGAATTCCTAAACACCCAAAGAAAGATACACTTTAATATGCAGGAACTGAACAGCTTTGGGAAACCCATATATGCATTCACCTGCTCAGATTGCCCTTGGTTACTGCTATCTGCCAAATGGCCATCTCTTGGTTTCTTTTGTGGGGTGGAAGATTGTCAATGATACTGCCATCCTTGTTCCAACTTCAAAAGCAAAGTTAATTAATTAGCTGCAGGTAATGAGACAGGTGAACATTAGAGAGCTTCTGGATTGACTCAATGTCAGGTGCTAGGTGAAGCAGCCATCGGTCAGCAGCAGCTTGGGAGGCAGGGATCACAGCAGGGCTGAGTGAAGGTTGTGAGGTTGATGGTCTCCAGACCTGGGGTGGGCAGGCAGGAGTTGAGCAGGAAGCAGGTGGGCACACAGGGCTGAGGAATGTGGCAGGGTGGGGGGCAGTTGTCACAGCAGGTTGGCTCCAGTAACCAAGTTGTGTGTGGGCAGGTGCTGGGTAGGCAGACTCCACAACGGCAGCATTTGTCAGAGGAGCAGATGGTGGTGGCAGGGCCCGTGGGGACACTGCAGCAGCAGGGAACACAGCAAGCCATGGCGGTGGGAATCGGTGTTTTTTATTGGTTTGGTTTCAAGACAGATGAGGCTTCTGAGGTGTGAATGTCTCTCTTTGCTCTGGGATTCTTATATACCCTCCCCAATGGGTGTTGGTCTAACTAGAAGGCTTCTTTCCTGGTTCTTGTTTATGTTAGTGTATCCATTATCCTTTGATTGATTTGACATTTAGATGCTTGTAAACAGTCTCTGTTCTCCTAATTAACCTTTATTTGAGTTCCTTGCTAAATCTGAGCTGACTACTCTTGCTATTGGTCACTGGAACAGAAGCTTAATGAGGTATCACCAAAAACTTCTGCTACTAGAATTCTAACACCAGCCCTGCTGGGGAATATGGCCTGATAGTGCACCCGTAGTATGTAGGTATTATTGCTAGTGCTGGTCTGTTTTTATTCTCTTCACCTGTATCAATTATCTGGTGAAATAATCTTGTTTTAAAGAGCTGAACTTGATTTTAGTCACTTTCTTTTAGCTTTGAGACCTTTTTAAAAATTATTTTTCAAATGATATACAATGCGATATATAATCACATTGTATTAATTTAGTTTTGGGAGTTTTGAAGCTCAAACTTACATTAATATGGAGAAATACCCTATTGAGAAATACGGACAGACTTTTAAGATACACCTATTTTTGACTATAAAATATTACGCATTTATTTAAAAAATCTGGACAGTATAGAAAAGTATGATGAAAACTCATCCGTAATTTTATCATACAGAGAAATTCTCTATTAATATTTATATATATAGGTCTAGCCATTTCTCTATACATTTGCTTATCATTTTATTATATTACTGGAATCATATTGTATATACTGTTCTGTAACTTGCCTTTTTTCTTAAACATATATATTTCATTATCTTGTATTCTTAAATATATTTGATAATTTATTTTTACTCTTTCCTAGAATTCATCATATAATTGTACTTTTAAGTTACTTAAAAGTTTAACATTCTTAATCATTTATGTTTTTTAACTTTTTTCTATAATTGCGGCAATAGTGAACAACTGTGTGTATAAATCTTTATGTACATTTCTGATTACTTCAGGACAAAAATAATTATTGGATAGAATTATCAGAACAAATGTTAATAATATTTTAAGGCCTTTGATGTCCATTGGCACATTGCCCTCCAGAATGGTTCTGTTTACCTATTTCTTTCTATTTATGCATTCTCACCAGCTATGTTTGAGAATTTCTGTTTTCTATATACTTTTGATGGGTCTTTTATTTTAAAAGTGTTTGCCAGTGGTAGGTGAAAAATGAAATTTTATTTTTGTGTTTTTTTCTTTTAACAAGTTAGGCTAACACATTCTTTCATATGTGCATTGCCATTTATCTTTCTATGGAGAACTGGCTTGCTTTGTTTCCTTCTCGGTTACATGTGGGAAAGTTGAATTTTTAGCTTACATCTTCATATTAAGGAAAAGAATAATTTAAGACCGTTATACTAATATTTAAATGAAATTGCTACCTATGGAAAGTGAAGTTACGGACCTAGGCTAATCTGTTCACATTTGATTTTATTCACTTTTTTCCCCAGTGTAATCCATTTTCTCCCCAAATGAGTTGTAAGCGTGGTAGGGAAGACCTGGATTCCAGTTGCAGGGTGTCATTTAGATTCAGGCATTGTTCAGTATGTAAGAGGGAACACAAAGTGGGCTCCTGCTCAAACCATTTCCACTTAACTTTGACCCACTCGTCCTTCAAGCCATGCTTTTTCCCATTTTCCCCACTTCCTCCTTCAAGTATATCTGCATATCAGTGCACGATGGGGGGCACGTCTGTGTGGTTTTTTTCGGAGGGGTGTGGATTCGAGAGGACTACCTTAGGAGTCAGGAGAGTTTTTTACTGGTCCTAGTACTGCTCGTTACCTTTCTTATTATGGCAAGTAATTCACTTTTTGGAACCTCATTTTTTCTCCTTTGAAAAATAAAAGTAATAGTGTCTAAATTTTCCCTATCAGAAGGTTATTGTGTGGCTCCCATGAAATAAAATGGGATAAAGTCCATAGAAAACCATAAAGTGCTATACAAGATAAATTATTACCATCATTATCTATGTAAGTTGTAGATCAAACTCAAGGTAAGGGAGAAGGGGAAGAAACATAATCCAAAGGAGGAAAATATAGCTGAAGGTAAGTAAAAGAACAACTTTGCAGGAAATAGCAAAGATTTATCTAAAAGTCCACACCTGTAATTAAGGAAAATGACTGGCACAGAAATTAACATATTTCAAATTAAAAATGGTTCTCCATGGCTCTTCTTGGAAGAAAGAATTTGTGATCTCTGCTTGTGTCTCAGGCCCTTACCCAGATTTATCTTTGAGTGAAAAACATGCCAAATTACGCACCCTGTTACTTAGGACTGATTACTATTTTTCAGTATTTAAGACTGAATTTAATAGACATTTATCAAGCAGTTACCATGTGCTAGGCACTGTGATAAATGTTGGACATACAGCAGTGAACAAAACAGACACTATCCTTGCTCTCATGGAACTTACAGTCTGGTGGAAGGTTTATCACACACATAATATATTATTATAAATTACTGTTATTACACATTATGATAGGAAGGAAAAGGACTTGATTCTAAGAGCAGAAAAACAGTAAACAGAAGAAATTATTTTGATGTTTTAAGAAAACCATTACAAAGGAGTTTGCAGACTTTCATAATTAGAATTTCATGGCAGAAAGATATCACTCTTATTCAGAGTGCAATATGACTTTAAGTCAAGCTTATAAAGATAAAGGAATTGTTACTGTTCTGTGTAGAGTATTACGTTTCTTTAATTATAAATAAGACATTAGGTTAAAGATTAGAAACAATTGTAAAATAAGTTTATGATAATAAACTCATCTCTTTTATTGAAAAGACTTGTGGTAGTTTATTAAAATTTATTTTCTCTGCATTGGTCAACAGAGGAAGAATTACTCTCCTTTGTTTATAAATTAGGATAGTGAGTCTAAGAGAGGTGAGATAATTTGCCTTAGATGGCTGATGACTGACTTGTTAAAAACTAAAAATAGGACCTATTGGGATTGAGCTACCTTTTATGTGGTTTATAATTAAGTTTAAAGTGTATGTCAGAAATACTAAATATTTTATTTTTAGAAACAAAGAGTATCTTTTTCCTTTAAGTGAATGCAGGAAGAACATGGTGATTCTTGATTAGATAGATTTTGAAGTGCTGCAAATCTACACGCGCGCACACGCGCGCGCGCACACACACACACACACACACACACGTGCCCAGTTTTTTAATTATACCATTCTATAAGCAAAGGGGTATCTGTGACAGTGAAGGCGTAAATTAAAGATTGGTAATAAAAAGAAACAGAAGTAAAATATGGTTGTTAGTCTCTTGCTTCCAATCTCTCATTTCTTCGAGGTTTAGTCTAAACCCCTTCTCCTGGGGAGCCCCACCTCAGGGTCTTTGCATTTCTTCTCTCTTGCTAGCCTCATCCTCTTCTCCCCATCATCAGGGCACCTATGAGTTAGTAAGCTGCTGCTCTGTCTAGAACAACTGCTCCCCACCCCTTTGGCCTCATCGTCTTAATTCTCAGTCTGGATAGCTCAGAGCTTTCCATAACTATCCCGCACCCTGACTTTGAATCACCATATCTGGGCTTTAGTTACTCTTTGTGTGTGCTTGCACGACATGCTGTTCACCTCTCAGTCACAGCAGAAATCACACAGGATTATAATTATATTCATGCAGCATATATAGAGCACATATATTGGGATTATAATAACTTATCTGTCTTCTTCACCAGATTTGACAAAAACCTTGAGGGCACCCTAGGTAATAACATTTCTTTTATCTTTATACTGCTAGCATGGATATGGTGCCTGGCACAGGGGAAGCTCTCAAGAAATATTGGCCAAATGAATGAGTAAATGGGCTAAATCCTCTGTTGACTGTATCCTAGGTTGTGTCGCATCTACCCCATGACTTCTGAGTTCTGTTCATCCAAAGTCGAGCTAATAAGCCTGTGGGATCCTCTGAGAAATCCTTCTCTGGACTTACAGGCACACTGAGGACACTTAAAAATGTTTATTTAAAGACATTTGCTTCTCTCTGTCCTTGCCCTGCCTTTTCCTTTTTCACATGTACTCTTTGGATTTTGGCTCAGTGCTTTTTCAGTTTTTCACTTGGGCCTTTATATATGTATTATACATATATTTGTTATATATAATGCAATAATACATGCACAATGTTATGTATAACAGGTCATATGTAACATAACATAACATAACATATTATGTATATGTAATATATGTGTAATATATAATCTCTCTAAGGCTGGGAAAAAGGGTAATTAGCATAAGAAAAAAGTAAGTAGGATAGTAAAATTGTATTGAAGGAAGAGAAGAAAGTGAACATAAAAGACCACCAAATTAAACTTAGCGAGCCGGGTTAGTAAGCTAGTTCTAGTCATTCCTCTAATAGATTCTTTTCTTTTAAAAAAAATTAAAATAAAAGAATTATACCAAATTAAAGAAATATACCAAAAACTCTAACACATCTTGCCAGAGAAATGAAGTTTATTGGAAAACCCATCAAGAATTATTTCCCCCTCTGTGAAAATACCCAATTCGAGAAATGGGATCCAAGAAGCAGCATGACCAAAAAAAAATATAGTCTGAGGTCTTACAGATTTCAATAGTATTTTGATAATAGATGACATTCACCTGTCCAGATGAACCCAATGATTATTCAGCCAAATAAACATAACAATTAAAAAAATATATTTCTTTCCATTAAAATGAAAGGTAGGTTTTCCATATCTGAGTCATCTGGTCTACCCCAACATCCGATGAACTACTGAGGCAAGTGAATACTGGACAGACAGCTTCTGGATTTTTCATTGTTAAGTACTGAGCGAAGCAGCCATCGGTCAGCAGCAGCTTGGGAGGCAGGGATCACAGCAGGGCTGAGTGAAGGTTGTGAGGTTGATGGTCTCCAGACCCGGGGTGGGCAGGCAGGAGTTGAGCAGGAAGCAGGTAGGCACACAGGGCTGAGGAACGTGGCAGGGTGGGGGGCAGTTGTCACAGCAGGTTGGCTCCAGTAACCAAGTCGTGTGTGGGCAGGTGCTGGGCAGGCAGACTCCACAACGGCAGCATTTGTCAGAGGAGCAGATGGTGGTGGCGGGGCCCGTGGGGACGCTGCAGCAGCAGGGAGCACAGCAAGCCATGGCGGTGGGAATCTCTGTGCTTTTGGTTTCTCAGAAAGGAAGATGAAGTTTCTGAAGTGCAAATGTCTCCTCTTGCTTTGGGGCTCTTATATACTCTACCCAGTGAGTGTTGGTCCAACCAGAAGCCTCCCTTTTTATTTTTATTTATGCCACTCTTTCGCACTAAGATTTTCTAATCAGTTTGGTATTTACTTGTCCATTAACAGTTCCTGTCCTTATTAAAGTAATCGTGTTTTTGACTCATTGACTTGTCATTTTTTTATCACAAGATGATCACATTTTATTACCACAGGGTCCTGGCATGCCAAACTTTACATGAATTATGGATAATCAGTCTAAGTGATAATTCAGCTATAATTTCAGAGGCTAAATTCTTCCTCTTGTTTTTTCTCCCATAATTTAAAATAATATACATAACATAATATGATTTTTAATTACTAATTTCGGAACACGCAACTCAAATTTCTACTCAATAAAGTCAGTAAGGACATGGCTACTTACAGATGAACGTTGCATAGGACTACATGCCTCTCAGACATATTTGCCTTATTTATTCAAGATATAATTCAGGTTCTCTTGAGCAGACAAGGTGACAGCCAGAATGGAATAAGATGAAACCCCTTTTTATTATTTTTATTAATCTATAGTGAAATTCCAAAGGTAGTATTACTCTATTTCTTTTTTTTAAACAGTCTCTATTCTCATAGTTCTGTCAATCTTGTAGTGAGTCAAAGTATAAATTCACTGGAAGGAAAGATCCAAGAGAAAAATCACCTCAGACTTCATTCATTTTTATAGGAATGGTATACTTATTTTGAAATAAGATAGAATAGGAACTAAAAGGAGAAATCATAAGATTCACAGAACAACGGTGGGTTCTGGAAGGGCATCTGATCCAGGGTGATTTAGAACTTTGGCATTCATAAAAATCATTTTCCGTGGACTTACTCCCCACTTTGCATGTTTATTTGTTTTCATATCTTGGGTCTTCAATTAGGTTGTAAATTCCTTGGAGGAAATGCCTGTATGACATTGTTCACCTCAGTTGGCCTTGGTTTGCCTTACTGTGGAATGACGGGTGAGGAAGTTGAATCAGATCATCTCCATGTGTACTAGTCTGTGATTCTGACATCTTCACATACTTCCCCGTGATCAGCACCAAACTATTCGCAAAGTAGAATCTAAATTACGTAATTTGTTAGATGGTAAATGGTTGTTGAATAGACACAAAGTACAGATTCTTTGTTGGGTTGAGTCTGAGGGCATATTAATGAAAATCAACATGGCCTGTTTAAAAGAAAAGAAATCTGGCTAAAACAAATCAGTGGAAAATACTGCGTGTCACTGGTAAATAAGCCTCATACATTTTATGAGCAAAAGGACTTGTTACTGAAGTTGGTTTGATTTTGGCTTATATATTGATATTTATCATAAAACACCTCAGATAAAAATGAAGGTTTGAGTCTCCTAGGTACTTTACACCTCTGTGACCACGATCATGTTGTTTCTTAGAATGTCCTTCCTTGATTCTCTCCTTCTCGAATCTTATTCATCCCTCAATCATCAGTTTAAATATCTTATAAAGAAACTTTAGGTGGTTTCCTCTCGATGTTTTCATTCTTTTCTCTGCTCTCACAAAGTATGCTGCCTATCTTTTGATTTAGACCTTGTTTTGTTCTGCTATGTATTATAGTTTGTCATTTATACTTGTCTTCCTCCCTCTCATGCAAACTCCTTAAAAGTGGGAATCTTGTCTTGACCTTCCTTGTGTCTGTCAAGCACCTAGACCATGCCTGGAACATAGTAGGAATTTGAGAAGTGTTTATTGAATTGGATTAAATTGTGTATTAGAATAAAAAGCTATGTATTTATTTTTAGAATAACCCTTTATAATAATAATAATGATGTACATGAGCGAAATGATTCATTTCACTTGTGAAGTGCTTTACAGTTGTCAAACAGTTTTACATTTAAAGCTTCACTTGAATGATACAGTAAAAAATATGGCCAGCTCAGTCTTTGGGGTCCCTTCTCTGAGTACGTTCACTGATCTTTAATGCCAGTTTTCCAGCCTCTTTAAGGATGTATGTGAATTACTTAAAGAGACAGGGAAAAAATAAAAATTAAAAGTAGGTGCTAACCTTGGAATTTAAAATGATTCTAAGGTTAGAGCTTAATATATTTTATTATCCAGAAGATTTTCTTCAGATATTTACATATCCCTGTGAGGCCTCCTTTTGGCTACAATATTTATGTTGATGTCATCAGAAGTGTAATTTTGCTGGACATTTTATAGGTTCATGATGCATGCATGTGTCAAGAGTTGTTGGGTAATTATAGCATTAAACATCGAGACAGTGCATGGCTTGGAGAACAGGGGTGATTATTTTATTTTAAAGTGAGGAAGTTCACGATAGCATTTTCCCACTTCTCTTTTAAAATCATCATTCAAAACTTAGAAAGAAAACTTCTGCAAAACCGAAGGCTCAGGGTCAGAACATTTTCTTCCAGAGCTTCAAATTAAAGACCATTTGCTGAGCAGCACTTAAAGACTATTGCAGTGCCTTAGGGCAGTGTGGGCAAGCTCTTTGAAACATCTTTGGCTAGCAGCAAGGTGCTTCCTACTCACAGGCCGGATGCAGGTTCTGACAGAGATCCCGCTCAGATTTGGAGTAGGGTGGCAGCTTTTGAGCAGCCAACATGATGGCAGGCAGGAGTCAGGCACCCAGCAGGGTTGGGGGCAGGTGTCATAGCAGGTTGGCTGATAGAGGCTGATCTCTTGTGGGCGACTGCGAGGCAGGTAGACTCCAAATTGACAGCACAGATCAGGGGAGCAGTTGGTGGTGGCCTGGCCGGTGGGGACACTGCAGCTTCCTTGGAGACAAGACTCACAGCAAGACATGGTGACAGTGGATTGAGTAGATTTTTGTTGCAAAGGCAGGTTTTATTTTACAAAGTTGTCCTCTGTGGGCCTTTTATATCCACCTGTCTCAGGGAACGTAGCTTCTGTCCATCAGAATGTTTCTTGTTTGTAATAATCTCATACAAAGAACTCACTAACTTGTCATTTGTAAGTCACAGGATAGGCTCTCCAGTTTCATTTTGTTGTGTTGCTACATTCAAACTTACTTCCTGTTTCAGTTTCAAAATAGTGTCTCCACTTACTCAATCACAGTTAATTCATCAGTGTTACTCTGACTCTTCTCTTTTTTACCAACCAGAATTTGTTCTTACAAGTGATCACTGCTGAGTAGAGTGAATCAAGAGTGATTTCTCCGAAAAGTAAGAAATGATCTCTCTCAAAATGTGTGCCCTGGATATATTTGGGAAGTCAAAATCTGTGGGACTGTTTTTCTACCAAATTCACCTTGCTATCTTTTCATCGATTTGAGAGAATAAATGAACATCAGACATGCAACATGATCTTGATTAGGAAGTTCAGAGCCTGCTAGATGAATTTTATACCTATCCACTACATTATCGCTATATACAATTATGTATAAATATAAATAAACTCCCAATTTGACAAAGGATGTTGGTTTTTTTAACCACAAGTTGGAACATAGTAAAACATAGGTTCTTGAGACTATATGTGGTCTGCAAAATGAGCATTAGAAATAAATGAACTTGCAAAATAGCATGAAAAAGTTATTTCTTTTCAGAAAAACCAAACTGCCTACCTGCCTATTCCATTTTTCAAAACTACTGCCAAAGCTGATAATCACCTCCTATCAAACAGACAGTTACCTTTTTAAAAGTCCTTCCACTTTAAATCAGTTATAGTGACTAAACTATACTAGACCAAAGCTAGTATGTAACTACAGCAGAGTAAGCAAATCCATGCATTGTTAAGTCAAGTATTTTTTGAATCTCTAAGATATTCTGAAGAGTGCGATAGAGAAAGAAAAATGGAAGACGTGGTCCTCATCCTCTAGGAGTAGGTGGTCTGATGGAAAAGGCTAGAAATCCCTTTTTATATGATTCCAACACCATACAATTAATGAAAAGGTAATGGAAGGAGTTTCAGGGGTAGGTTTGAATGCTGATTAGAGCTTAGCATGTTGCGAGACCTAGATCAAGTTATTTAGCTCTTTGGGGCTTCAGTTTTCTCAAATTTGGGAAAAATAATAATCATCTACTATAGTTTTATTGCAAGAGTTAAACAAAGATAAATGAATATTACTTATGAAAATTATTTAGCAATGTATATGACACAATAGAGATATCTAATCGATGGCAGTTTCTCCTCTGGGTGCTGTGAGAATTTCCACAAGAGGAAATACAATGAAAGAGAGCTAAAATGATCAAAGAAGCCTTCCTGAGGATTCGGATTATGTTGTTTTGATCAGAAACGCTTAGAAAAGAGATAAGTGCATTTCGGCCAAGGAAAACAATGACTTCTTCTACAACATTTTTCTGTCCTTACTCTCAGCCTCTGGCCCTGGCAGACTTGGCCACACCCTCTGTGCTTTTATTGCACCCCAGAGCCTCCCATAAAATTCTGCTGCATTTTTTTTTTTTGTGCACAGCGTTGATTCTCTCTGCTAGAATGTAACCTCCCCTTCAAAGCAGAGACTATGTCTTCTTTTTCTTGGTTTCTCTAGTACTAGCATAGAGCCTGGATCATGGGGGTAGAATCTGGAGGCTAGAACACATGGAATAAATATTTAAAGAAGGAAGCTTGGAAAATAATGATCACCAGCATTTATGGAACGCTTCTCTATCAAGTTTAGTCAGGAAAACAAGCAAATAAGAAAACCCTCACACAAAGTATTGCAACAGAGAATTTTAAGATAGGGAATTGGTTAAATAGATATAGAGGACTGAAAAAGCAAGAAAGAAAAACTGAAGTAACAAACTCATGAAATGGTTACTGGCTCTAGGGCTGGGAATGAAGAGAAGAGGTTGTGGTTAACTGAACCTAGAAGTCTGGAAGAGTGGTCCTGCAGAGCTGGGCTCAGATCTCAAGTTCAGCCCAGATGGGGCTCTTATCTCAGAAGCTCAGAAGAGAGGTCCCATGGATCCAGGGTTTGGACCTGCGTGGGAGGGAGGGAGGGAAGAGTCATTCCCTTGCTGATGCCGGTGTTTCTAAGAAGGTGCAATGATGCTGTTTTTTGGAATGTAGAAAGAAACTGGAAACTATAACCTCTTGCATCTGCTGGATAAAGGGCTGTTGCTGGGGCAACAAGACACTTCTCTCTTCCTCAGGCCTTATAGGCTCCTTGTAGAGAGCCCTCTATTGGTGGAATCTAGTAGAAAACCAGCCAAAGGAGAAACAGTCCTCATCCAATCATTATGGAGTATAAAAAGGTGGACTTGAACTTTGACAATCAGCACACACTACCCTAAGGCCTGTTTGAGTCAGATAGTACAGCATTTTGGTATATCCCTCACTCAATTTCCCTCAATGATAATACTTTACAATACCACTGTGCATTTGTCAAAGCTAAGAAGCTAACGTTGGTACGTCACTATTAATTAAACTTCAGACTTTATTCAGAAATCACTGGTTTTTCCACTAATGTCCCTTCTCTGTTCCAGGATCCAGTCTGAGGCACTGCATTCCCTTTAGTCATCACATGTTCTTAGTCTTCTCTGGTCTGTGATAGTTTCTCTGTCTTTCCTTGTTTTCCGTCTCCTGGACAGATTTGTGGTATACTCGTTAGGTCTTTTGTAAGATGCATACTGTTTCTAATCTTATCTAACAGTTGAGGAACCTGAGACATAGAGAAGTTAAGTGACATAACCAGGGGTGTGTAATTAGTGATAGGGTATGACAGCCTAGTTTCAGAGACCACTCTCTTGACCATCGTATTGCTCTGACTGGAGTGTAAGACTGTATGTTGCCCCAAGATTAGTAGCAAGTAAGATTTGGTGAAAATGATTATACCAGGTTATTGAGGCTCTTGAGAGTCACACTGAAGATGTTAGTGTTGATTTAGTAAGAACAAAATCTTGAGTCATCCTAGAGTTTTGAGCACTTCAATTTAACCAGTATTTATAGAGGGACAGAAGACTGATCTGACAGGTACAGTTTGGGTGGAGGAAGGGGCAGGGAATACTCAGGGTCAACTAGGAGATTGTGGTTGTAATCAGGGGTGTGGTGATCAGGGTCTAGATTAGGCTAGAGTCAGTGAAAGAAAGGAAGGAAAGGTGCCAGGAACAATTTGAAAGAAAAATTAAATGACTTGGTTTTCTATTCTGTTATCAAAGATAAACAGTTATTAACTTTAAGGGTAGTTAGTTTTCACCTTGAACTAGGTTATTAAAACTCAGAAGAAAATTGAAAATGTGTTTGAGTTGCTAAACATTCTGCATTTCAATGCAAGGTTAAAGACCCAGCCAGTATGTTTCCTGTGCTGATGTTGTTAATCAGTATTTAAAATCTGACTTTAAAAAAAGGATGATTCGTTTTCACCCTAGAAATGTAAACAGTTGTTTCTAGACTCATTTTGTCTTAAACCACAGAGAAGATTGAGTTACTATATACAACCAAATATACAATTCATAGCAATAGCAGAGAATGTATTGTCAAGTGGCATATACTTTCTCCTGGATAAAGTGAGCCACGTGTTATCATATTTCTGTCTGCAGAAGAGGCAAGTGTTTTGATGAATTGGAAAGAGAAGGGGCTTTGGATACTTTTAGGTTTAATCTCCTCTGTCACTTACTATTTGTATAACTTTTGCAAATAACTTTCTCAGCTTCAGTTTCCTCCCTGGTAAAATGGAGAGGATAATAGTAGGTATTTCTTAGTGTTTTGTTAGAAATAAATGAGATAATTCATATAAAGCGCCTATTTGAGTACCCAGTAGATTCACCAAATGTTAGCTATTACAAATGAAAGCAGTAAAAGTAAGGTGGAATGGAGTCAGTTAGTGGCATGGAGTACTTGTTACTTGAAATGTTTCTGGCTAATCTAGAACCACAGACTGTCAAAACCGAAAGGGACTTTAGAGAGGACTTGGTCAACCAACCCATTTTCCTTACTTAAGACCTGAGACCCAATAGGCTCAAGCGACTTGCTCAGAGTCACAGGCAGCTCAAGGCAGAGCCAGGACCGGAACACACATCTCCCGATTTCCAGGTGGGGCTTTTTAACTAGCCAAGGGCCCTTGAATGCCTAAAGGCCCACAGTAGTAGTAATAGGACACTTAGAATTATTTTTAGTATTAAAAATGAAGTCTAAATATTTATCCCTTACAAACATGTATAAACACTTCAAACTTCTTTGCTTTTGACTAAAAAATAGGTAACTTGGCACAGTTCTAGCCATAATTATATTAATATGGTTATAATGTATTAATATATCATATTAATATATTACATATAGATGTCTAACCAGTGTAATGTATACTTGAGGCTAATTAAAATAAATAAATAAATTTAAAAATGTATTTATGAACAAAAACGAAAGGACTGAATTAATATTTTAAAAAGACATTTGGAAAAAATACATATTTTTCAAGAAATAAAGGATGCCTTCGGTGAGAAAGCTGGGAACCACTGTATGGCGGTAATGGTGAGGGTCTCTCGTGTGTCTGGAGTGCTGCTGGGGACGCTTGGGGTCATTTGAGCCTCACAGTAATCCCGAGACATAAGCAAGGAAGGGAGTATTATTTCTGTTGTAATAATGAGGAAGCAGGCTGAGAGGGAAGAGAACAACCCAAAGTCCCAAGGCAAGTCTAGGAAAATATGCAACTAGACCGTACTGTGGGTACTTTCTTCAAAAACCTTACTACACTTGGATTTTTCCAGGACAACTAAAGAGATGAATTAATGCTCATCATAAAAGTTTCGTTGTAGGAGTAAGTGTGTGTTTTTGCTCCCATAATTCTGTGACTATTTCTGGTGTATGGAGAAGACTGCACTATAGCCTGATATTTTCAATTTATTTCAATGACATGATCTTATATGTCATTTGGACTAGTAAACTTCTAAATATTGTTATGACTAATGTAAGCCAAGCCTAATTTGAGGAAGCAAGGAGTACGCAACAAAAGTTCATTCGAAATTGATTTTCTTAGAAGACAGCCTATATCAAGAAATGAATATATATATATATGTATGTATGTATGTATGTATCTATCTACTACACACACACACACACACACACACACACACACACACACACACACACACACACACAGATATACTTCCCAAAATTGCATTGCATTTTGAGCTTGGAATTTCATTGATGACTATGACTAAGGGAGTCAAAATTATTTCTATACACCAGAAAAGTGATCAATTTTGTTTAGTCAATAAAGGAAGAAAGAAAAATCAATTTTAGAGGTAATGGAAATTAAAATAAATAAAATATTTTTAAAATGTTATATTAATCTCTAGACTCTAGCATGGTGCTTGGCATAGCAGTTGTCTTAAAAAAAAAATCTATTGAATAAAAAGTTTCTACGAAATGACCAACTGAATTTTTTTACTTTTTAACCTATCACAAAGGGCCAGAATTTAATTTTTCAGTGATTCCATCATGAGCGCTCTTATTCTGTTGAGGTAAATCTTGGATGTTAGGATGACCTGCTGCTCAGGGTTAGGTAGGCATTCCACTTTCTCTAAGCGAGAACATGGAGTAAATAATCACGAGGCTGTATCTGCTAAGCCAGAATGAAGTTTATTAATAGTCAAAATGGTTATTTCTCAGAAAGCAGTGAAATAACCTTCAAGACAGAAAGGCCTCCAACTCTCCCCAAAGGAGGAAGATTTAAGAAGTTGGGCTAATTCACGGAAACATGGCTTGGGGAGTAGGGATTGATTTAGCCTGCCGTAGGGAGCAGCGAATGTCGAAGGCCAGGTGGGTAGGATGTTGAGCAGCACATCTCAGAAGCTGAGCAGAGGCATGGCCACTCAACAGCAGGGCTCACAGGGACTTTCACAGCAAGGCTGAACGTAGGTTGTCAGGTTGATCCCACTCAGTCCAGGAGTTGGGTAGCAAGAGTTGAGCAGCCAGCAAGTTGGAACATAGGTGTCAGGCTCACAGCAGGGTGGGGGGCAGGTGTCACAGCAGGTGGGCTGGAGGAGGCTGATGTCGTGTGGGCAGGTGCTGGGCAGGCAGACTCCACAACGGCAGCATTTGTCAGAGGAGCAGATGGTGGTGGCGGGGCCGGTGGGGACGCTGCAGCAGCAGGGAACACAGCAAGCCATGGTGTCAAGAGCTGGGTTTTTGTTGGGTTGAGAAGAGAAGTCTCAATTGGTGTCTCAATGCTTTTCTATGCTGCCCTGGCTCTTATATACCCACATCCCAGGGCGTCAGCCTATTAGCAAGATTTTTTCCCCCTATGTTTCAGTTTATAGTTATCTCCATAAAAACCATCTAATTACTTAAGCATTCATTACCTAAGACACACTCCTCGCCTCATAAAAAGGGTTTAGTTTATTTTGTTGCCAAATTAGGACTCTTCTCATTGGCCGATTGTCACTGCAGGACCATTTAATTTCAGTCTTCAAAGGCACCGAGTCATTATCTTCTAATCATTCTGCACCATTAATGATGGCCTGGTATGCCAGGTATCTACAAATCCTCCTTCTGCTTTTTGTCTTCTTTTCAGATGAAGAAATGAGATAAGTAGGCTTTTTGATTGCTCTCCTACCAGGAACCAAAAATTCTATGTGATAATTTTGGCTTTCTGCCTGAAAAAGTGATAAGATTTTTAGATTTATTCTTTGTGACTCCCAGAAGCTGAATTAAGACGAATGGGTGGAATCTATAGAGAAAGAGATTCTGGTTCTGCGTAAAGAAGCACTTTCTCACAGAGCTAGAACAAATCATTTGTTCTCCATTTCCTTCACATGATAACTTGATAGGAGCATGTAGATGGGAGTTAAGACTGGCTTGGGTGACAGTGATGGATGCCCTTTAAAATTCCATCTAACTGTGTTATGAATTAAGATTATTTATGAACCAAAGACTAGTTGTATTGGGCCATTTAGATACTAAATGGTGCAGTATTTCCCAAAATGAGTTCCATGAGCACCTGTTCCGAGGAACATTAAAGGATTCTCTGGTAAATAAGTCTGCAAAATACTGAGTTCTTCTTGGTGGACCTCTCAGAGCCTTTAATATGCCAGTGTGCTCTGTGACTTTTCACTAAAGAGATATAGTGTGGTTTTTCTCCAAACTTACTTGACCATGGAATCATTTTTGTTTGTTAGTTTTTATAGATTAGTTTTATAGATTAGGGTTCAATGGAACACACTGGGGGAGATTCCCAAATTACATCTAAACCACTAAAACCCTAATAATAAAATTATAGAAATAAATAAAGACATTAAATTTAGTATTCTTCTGTTCTTCCTCCTCCTCCTTCATGTAGGCATGAGATTTGTTTTGTCCAGGACCTAGGTTGTATTGGTGGGCATAGAGACATAATAAATACATAATAATGTCTTAAAAAATGATTAAGCACATATATGTCAAAAAAATTTATGATGGTTTAGAATTACTTTAATGTAGGAAAAATGTTAACTGGTAAATATACCTTACTTTGAAAGTCGTAAAAAAATGTATATATTTTCTTGACCCATCTTCAGATTAAATGGCTCGGTTTCTAAAAATAAGTAGAAAATTTTACAACAAAGAGGAGACAGAAGTCAAAAGACATGCAAGTCAACAAGATGATGGATCCAAAAGACGTTTATCATGAAGACTGCTTTCGTTTTCGGTCATCTTAGTAGAATAATTTTGTAGTTTGTGATCCCTCTGCTGGAAATTAGCTTGTCGTGCATATTGTTTCAATAGATACCTCTTTGTTCAGTCAAACACTCATTGGCTGGGCACCTGCTGTAAGTCAGACCATGCAAAAAAGCAGCAAATAAATTCCTGCCCTTGAGGAGGTCATAGAGAAGAAGGGACATGGAACTAGAAAATGACAGCACAGTGTTGTGCATTCAGGTTTTCTAGGTAAGATGTAGGAGTTTAGAGGTAAGAGTCACTGAATGGAAGATTCTGGGAGAACTTTATGAAAAAGGAACATTTGTGTGGGTCTTGACGATTGAACAGGAGCTTAGCAGGTAGACGGGAGTAGGAAGGGAATTTCAGCAAGTGAAACAGAAACAAAGTGCCATGGTGTGTTCCTGGGATGGCAGAAGTATCGACTAGTTAAAGCACAGGTTCTGGATCTCCTGTAGAGAGGTGTTGGAGGAGAATGAGAGAAAACATCGGAAAGGTGGATTAGGGACACAGTAGGAAGAATTTGTAATTTGCTTAGTATACTACACTCAGGATTTTGAACTACATCCTATTGGCAATGGGCATTAATTAAAGGTTTTTGAACACATATGTGATGTAATTTGATTTGTATTTTAGAAAGATGGCTGTAGGTTTTGAATGGAGGCCCGTCATATCATCATCAATCGTCGTCATCATCATCATCATCATCATCATCATCATCACTTACTAGGTATTACGTCTTGTGCTGAGCGCTTGTATATATTATACATTTCTCACCACAAGCTTATGACGCATACAACATTACTATCCTTCCCATTTTACAGGTGAGGAACCTGAGGCACAGAGAGGCTAAGTAACTAGAAAGTGAGTCTGTAACTGGAGCCAAGCAGTCTGGCTCCAGATTCTATGCTCTTAGCCACTCTGCCATCTTCCCTCTCTCTGTGGGGGTGTTATTCTGATGAGAGTGCAGATGACCCTCAAGATTAATTGCCTCTAAGATTGGTGGGAAGGATGAGACCAACTTATTGAAGTTCTTGAGACCATAAGAGGAGTTAACTTTAGGGCTTATTTTCTTAACTAAAATACTATTCTGTAAAAAAGAGACAATTTGAAGGTGGGGACGGTAGTTGGGAAGCTATGCGGGTGTTCTATGGGCGTGACAAGGAGAGCATGACTTCTCTCTTAGAGGGTATCATAATTGAGTGGGAATAGAGAAGAGGGGCTCAGCTGGGATTTCTCATCACATCATTAAGTTTTGTGGGGACTACTACTGGGTGGTATATCAGTTTCTACAATAAAACTAATAGTCTTGTTTTTAAGATAACTAGAATATCCTAATCTTATCTTCCACTAATAGCTACCATTTATTGAATATATATCGTGTGCCAGGCAAGGTGCTAAGTATTTTATGTACATCTGCTTCCTTATTTCTTATACCCTTATAAGATCAGGACTATTACTCTATCCATTTTGCAGATGATGAAACTGAGAGGAAGGATATCAAATAACGGTTTAAAGTCACACAGTTAGTGAATGGTTTTTGTTAATAAAAATCAGTATTTTGTGGAATTAAATTTTATATAATTATAAATTATGTTCATTCATTTTTTTTTTCATTCAGCAAAAAGCCTAGCACCATGCTAGGTGCTAAGCATATATAAATAAACAGGTCAAAGAAGGGCCTCCTGCTATCAAGGTACTCCTAGTGGGGGAGACAGACAAAAAAGTAAACAAATGAATAAATGAAAACTTCAGACAGTGATAAGTGCCAGAAGAAAATAAAACAGAGCAATGAGACAGAATGACCAGGAAGTAGGGCAGGGAACATGACTGCTTTGCTTAGGGTGGTCAGGGACGGTCTTTGCCAGGTGGCTGGAGTATAATGAAAAAGGAGATTGAGGTCAAGGAAGTAGGCAGGCGCCAGGCCATGTAGGAATGTGTAGGTAGTTCTACAGAGTGTAGGTTTTCTTCTGAGGGCATTGAGAACCCACTGGATGACTTATGGCAGGGTGTGACAAGGTGTGAGTTATGATCCATGGAAAATGAACTGCAACAGGGCCAAAGTGGAAATAGGCAGGATAAGTAAGTGGTCCAGATGACAAGATAAACGGTGGTGCTAGTGGTTGATGAACCAGTAAGAGGTGGCAGAGTTTGGGAGGCATTGCTATAAGTAGAGATGGTAGGTGGTATTGATCAAGAGAGAGGCCAAGGAACATGTTTAGCTCTCAGACTGACTCATAGGTGAAAGGGGACCTGAGCCCAAAAGCCACTGGCTGGGGGAGTGGGAAAGGAGTCAAAGATGAGTTCAGTTTGGGACCTGTAGAGTGTGAGCAGCTTGAAGCCCAGGAGAGGGTACAGGCTGAAGATTTGGGATGTTCCCATACAGATGAAAAATGTGCTTACTCCCAAGTTCCTGGGGTGAGATAAAAGATCAGTTTTATGTGTGTTAGTCATAGTTTGTTGTGAGCCTCTGTGTGACTTACTAACATCCATCCCTCAACAACTCGGTGGCTTTCCGGGTTGCTGTCAGGAAAACCTTCCCGTGACGGCACCTCCTGAGTCAGCAGGAATGTCGGTATTGGGAGGTTTCACACTTCAAGGCAACTTAGTTTTCTTCAAGCCTGATAGAACACTTCATCCCTGCACAAGGGACCTTTTCAATTTGTCATCCTCATAAAAATTCCTGTAAATAGAAAGATTTGATTTTTATTTCCTGAATTTCATTACATTTCTGGTGAACTCCTTTGTAATATAGATTGGAAGGAAGAATGGCTAGTATTAGGACTGCCATCGAATCAACCCTTTCATTGCAGAATGTCCACTTTGCTAAGCATGTGGGAAGAGGATTCTGGGTTTGGGTTGAATGGCATACTTTGGGGACCCTTTCCATTTGCATCAGGACATTTTTTCCAATGTGTGATTATAGTCAAGGCTGATACAACTCTTGCCAGCACATTAGCTGGCACTGCAATTATTCTCCAGTTGGATTTCTTTCAATGGAAGTAATGTTGTTTTGCCCCTTGACGACAGCTATAATTGTGTAGGTGTCTATGACCTAAAGGGGGTGACTCTTCTGCCCTGTCTCCCACTGACATGTGTTTTCCCATTGCTACATCCCAGTTTTGCAGTTTTCCTCTGTCACCCCCTAGTGGCAAAGCCTAATATGGAGTTGCTGGCAAAGCCATACGTGCTTTGTAGAGCACCCAAAGTCATCATAAAGCTGAGCATGGAAGGGAGGGTGTAGAGCTGTGAGACGATAACTTAATAACGGACACAAGTAGGAACTTATTCTGAGGCCCACAGCTTCCAAAATAGCTGTCTTTAAATTAGGTGAACATTGCTATACCATTCTTTACTTCTCGTCCCTTAATTTCATTGTCTCTTCATGAGTATTAGAGTCAGAAGTGGATTCATATTTCGGTTTTTATTTATGAGCTGTGTGACTATATACAAGCTATTTAATCTCATTTATCTGTTTAATAAAAGCCACTTTATTGAGATATGATTGATATACATTATATATTTAATGTGTAGAACTTGAAGAGTTTGGAGATAAGTATACATGCGTGACATCATTACTACAATCAGTGCCATAAACATACCCATCACCTCCAAAAGGTTTCTTCCTGTCCATTTTTGTAATCAGAATATCTATCCTTTTAGCAAATCTTTAAGTTCACAGTATCGTTAACTATAGACACTGTATATCGACTGTATACTGTCGATCTCTAAGAATTATTCATCTGCATAACGGAAACTTTGTACCTCTTGACCATTATCACCTCCCATTTCCCTTACCCTCAGGCCACTGGGAACCACCATTCTACTTTCTGCTTTTATGTGTTTGACTGTTGTAGATTCCACGTATAAGTGCAGTCATGTACTATTTGGTCTCTTGTGTCTGGCTTATTTGACTTAGCATGATGTCCTCCATATGCCTGCAAATGGTACAATTTCCTTCTTTTTTAAGGCCAACAAATATTCTCTTGTATGTAAATACTATGTTTTCTTTATCCACCGTCTGTTGATGGACATTAAGGTTGTTTTCATATCTTGGATATTGTGAATAATGCTGTAGTGAAGATGGGAGTGCAGACATCTCTTTGAGATCCTGATTTCAATTCGTTTAACCTCTTTTTAGACTTAATGTACTCATCTCTAAAAAAAAGACAAATATCTATTTCATAGGACTGGTATGAGTATTGAATGAAATTAGGTTCATATGAAGTTTACTTATGGTACAGAGCATGATATTATACAAGGGAAGAAATAAAAGAGAAGAAAAAAGCAAGGAAGAACATACACACGGTTTCTATAATCCTCCTTTCTAATTGGTTACACGGCTATAGTTGATATTTATAATTCTCTTCTTCCACTACCCATTTCATGTTTTCTTTACCCTCAGGCGAGATCTCAGCTGGTCGGGGTTCTTTACCTGATGGGAGTGATTTCAATCTTTCATGAAAAGTCCGAATCTATAGTGGTCTTGTCTTTTTCAGGTTATCAGTAATTGGGTTAAAGTTGCACACTCAAATTAGTGTATGTCAATTTTAAAACCCTAAAGAGCGTGCCAAGAGCAATGCTTTTCTAGCTGAAGATAGTTCAAGGTGCAGCGATTTGTCTTCCACCTTGGAAAGGAAAACTCAACATGTTCTAGAAAATTTGACTCCAAGGACCTTCACTGAGGTCGTAAACTCCTTAACCTGGAGTTCGCATGTGTTTTACCAAGACGTCTAAAATACTTGCTACTTCTTGCTCATCAGAAACAAGTAGCATGATGTCATCAGTATAGTGTACGGAGATGATGCCATGTGGAATGTCAAGATGATTAAGATCTCTCATGATTATATTAAAACAGAAAGCAGGAGAGCTGACATAGCCCCGAGACAATACTTGGAAAGTTACCGTTAGTCATACTGAGTAAAAGCAAACTAGTTCTGATCATCCTTGCAAACGGATAAGGAGAAGAAGGCATTTTTCATTCAAATGCTGCATACTAGGTGCCAGGGACTATGTTGATTTGTTTCATTAAAGATACTTCCTCTAGAAAATCATCTTCAGTTGGGGCCGCTACCTCAATTAATTTAATATTAAAATAAGTATTATATTATCTCTAAGATTTTTTTACTTTTTCCTATGGGATAAAGAAGTATATAAGTGGGGAGAGGGTCATACCATCCTGGCTTTATTCAAGTCTCTGATAATGGCACTCATCTTCAAAATTTCCCCATGGATATAGTATCATTTTTGACTTAATACTTGTGTAATGAGGGAATCTTCCATGGACTTCTACTTGTCCCTTCAAGCCAGAGTGCTAATGTGGAGATTCTGCCAGTTGTCAAGCATGGTTATTCCAATTACACATTCACAAACTGAGGAATTGCTCTCTGGCCCTACTGGGCCCACTGTGATTAAATGTGGGCTAAGACTCCAACTATGACCTGGCCACCATAAGCTGCCACTTAAATTAGTGGACTGGAGTGACATTTTGATTCTCTAGGAATTAGTGTCAACTCAATGTATAATAATCCCTGTGGTAGGCAGAATTTTGGCCCCCATAAACTCAGAGCCCTGGTTTCATGCCAATCAATACATTACAGAACAAAATGGACTTTGCGGATTTAATTAAGGTTACTAATCAATTGACATTAAAATATGGAGACTATCCTGGATTATCCAGGTGGGCTAAGAGACAATGACTTAACAACTGACACAAAGAGGAACTCATTCTGAAGCTTCTAAAAAAGCTATCTTTAAATCTGAACTTCCCCACACTTTTCTTTGCCTCTAGTTACTTAATTCCATTTTCTGTGAGTTTTGGAGTCAGAATTGAGTTTAGATTTCAGTTTTTTTTAAAGCTTCATTTAGACTTACTTTCCTCATCTATAACCCAGGATAACAGTATTTATTTCACAGGACTGATGTAAGTGTGAAATAAAGTTTACATGAAGTATGTTTATCATGTAGCACAGCTTATGGTACTAAACAAAGTCACATAGGTTCCCACCTTCCTCCTTCATGTGTGTCTTCCCTGTCATTCTTCTGCCTTTTGTCCCTAGTCTTTTTCATTATGTGTTTTTTCTTTCTTTTCTTCCCCATTTTGTTCTTTTCTCTTCCTTTTCATTCTTTTCTCCATTTTTTTTATTACCTAAATCAACCTCCACATATTTTCTCCTATCTCTTCATTACCCATCTACTCATATTATGGTTAAGGAATCTCAATAAAAATGCTCCCCACTTTAGCTTTAGAATTTGTAATTTGTAATTGATGTCCTTTTTCATCAGTGAACTGTTTATGCATCTCAAATCCTCTTGAATATCATGTATAGGAAGTTGAAATTTTGCATAGTGTAGCAGTTAGGAATGTCCTAGGTTTCCAGTTTTGGAAAAGCCAATAAATTTTGGCTTGATCAAAAGATTTATTATTTTCACATGTAGACAGCTGCTAGCATTGGTTCAGAGGCTCAGCTATGTCAAGATCAGTGCCTGTTCCATTCTCTTGGATTTTGTAACTCCAGGAATCATATCTGTATTTAAAAGAATAAGAGGGTGAAGAGGAAGCACCAGAAATGTTTGTTCCTTTTATCATTAAAGGAAAGTTTTCTCTCTTCAGATTTCATAGTCCAGTACTATGTCTATTTCTGTAACTGTATTTTTAAAATTCATAACCTTATATTATAGTGTTGTACTACAGGCATCTGCAGAGCAGGACACTTTGGAAAGGTTTTATTGTCTATAGTTTTGCCTTATTCAGAGTGTCGTATAGTTGGAATCATACAGTATCTAGCCTTTCACATTGGCTTATTACATTAAACAATATGCATTTAAGGATCATTCCATGTCTTTTTGTGGCTTGATAAATCAGTTCTCTTTATCGCAGAGTAGCATTCCATTGTGTAGAGGTACCACAGTTTGTTTACCTGTTCACCTATCAAGGGGCATCTTGGTTGCTGCCAATTTTTGGCAATTATGAATAAACCTGCTACAAACATTCATGTGCAGGTTCTTGCACGGACATAAGTTTTCAGCTCATTCGGGTAAAATGCTGAGGAGTGCAATTGCTGCATTGTATGGTAAGCCCATGTTTAGCTTTGCACAGAGCACCGCCCCCCGTCTTCCAAAGTGGTTGTACCATTTTGCTTTCTCACTAGCAACGAATGAGAGTTCTTATCGCTCCACCAGCATTTTGCCAGCATTTGGTGCTGTCATTTCTTTGGATTTTAGCCATTCTAATAGATATGTAAGTTGAGCTCGTTGTTACTCACTCTTGCCTTCCATTTAGAATGACCTTCGAGGCCTACTTCAAAGATTACCTCCCTTGTGAAGTCTTCCCTGATGCTGACTCCAGCATAGCCCCTGCTGGTCTTGAAGTGATCTCCTCCTATTTGAAATCCTGTTTCTGATCCTTCTGTGTTCTTCTTTGCAGTCTACATAACCAAGATACTACTTTCCACAGCAATGTCCATCTCTCCACAGCCTCTCCACAATTTCTGAGAGTTCCTGTTCCCCCTGCTCTGTTTGGCTCCTGGGCTGTCTATGTTTTCCCTCGAATCAACCCAGATAGGAAACTCAACTCCACTGGTTTTCACAGGAAAGTTGACCTACCCTAAGGATTGCGTGAGTGTGACATCCTGATGTGGAAAGATCATAGGGTCATACTCATGACCTCTTGACTAGATCTCTCCTGTCTTCTGTTTCCTCCTTCCTTTCTGGAGCAAAACATATTCCTGTCTTTGTCTCATGCATGATTGTTTAATATCCTTCTCTTAAGCTTTTGGGGTTGCCAACATGCCTATCCCATGTGGGTGAACCTACTCTAAGGTGGACTATCAAGGCACATTGGTCACAAAAGCATGGACAGAGAGAGGTTTCTTGTACCAGGTGCTAAGAGAAGATGATTTATCTCATCACACCGTATGTAGCTATTTTCACACATAAACTTTTTCTTTCTAGTTAGTAAGGTCCTCAAGGGTAAGAACTAATTCTTCTTCTTTCTGATCGCCATAGTCTCCGCTTCAGAAGGGGTAGTAAGTTTGTATTGGAGGAATGAATGTATACATTGCATATGGCTTTAGTCTCTTTTAAAAAGAAATAAGTGTTTTTCTTATAAGTAGGCATTCTTGAATTGTTAGCAGTTAACCCATTTTCTGTAAAAGTGGAAATACTGACCATAATTTCTTTGCCCAGCATGTAACATTTATTAAGAAATGACAGAAGACACTGTATCACAGATAGAATTGAGATAACTAACAGGCAAGATCATTATGATCCCCCAAAAGGGATGGAATCAAATGTTGAAATACAGAAAAGACTAGCCTACTTCTTAGAAACTGAATATTGAGTGAAGAGCTTCCATTCTCTCCGGTGACATCTGAAGAATGTCACTTGGCTATACTTTGGTGCCTTTAATGTTGGGAAAATTTTTAGGTAAACAGAAGCAAAAAATAGATTATAAAGCAGGGGAAAATTAGACCTTAGACAGTTCTTAAGGATAAAATCCACAATATGGCTGTAATCTTCAATCCTGCAGGAAAATCAGAAATAGTATAGTCAAAGAAATTTGATGATCAGCCAGTGAGTTCACAGCATTTCTGTGTCCGCAGTGGAGAGTCAAGGTACTCACTGCAGACTGGAATCAGATAGAACTCATATATTTGGTAGCCTCCATAACAGAAACCCAAATAGTGGTCCAGGGATGGTTGAGGAGTTAAACCATTCAGAGATACTGTGTCCTGGGCAATTGAAAATCAACAACTTGGCTTTTAGCAGGTGGGCTGGCAACAGGTGGGCTCGCAGCAGTAGCAGCAGCAGGCTGGGCGGCAGCAGGACTGTCCACAGTAGGATGGGCGGCAGCAGGAGGCCTGGGCGTGGTGCAGCTGGCAGCAGGTTGGTGGCGTGCAGCTCACCACACAGCAGGGGGGCAGGCAGGTGTCCTCCACGCGGCAGTCAGGGCGGCACCACCTGGTGCGACAGCTCACAGCTCCACAGCCACCCTCCTGGCCATAGCCGATGCCATAGCCGGTCCCACAGCCTGTCCCGCAGCCCATCCCACAGCCGGTCCCACAGCTGGTCCCGCAGCAGCTGGTCTGGCAGCAAGTTGGCTGGCAGCAAGTTGGCTGGCAGCAGCTGGTCTGACAGCAGGTTGGCTGGCAGCAGCTGGTCTGGCAGCAGCTTGGCCGGCAGCAGCTGGAGCCACAGGTCCCACCAGTGGAGCAGCTGGGAAATCCACAAAAGCTAGTGGTGCAGCAGGCCATGGTGACAGGAGTTGGGTTGAGAGTCGGGTTGCTTGGGGGAGTTTTGCTGGTGACTTCTACATCGGGCCCTTTATATATCCTGGTCAGTTGCTATTTATACAATTCTTAACATATTTTCCTTGTTTTTGTTTAAATTTGTTCTTCAGTGGTCCTCTGATTGGCTAACATTGAAATACCATGACACATTATGAGCAGCAGTTTAGAAATTGTTTTATAGTTTCATTTGGACTCCTCATATTGGTCCTTTGCTCTTTGGAATATGTTTGTGGTTTCCCATGTTCAAAGAGTCCTCCCATTTTAGTCCACGTCAACACCTTTGCTTTGTAGAGCTATTTATTTCACATGACACTCAGTCCACATCTCTAAGGCTAAGGGTAATTATGCTCCTTTTTCTAACTATAATTTTTTCCTTCTGGATGTATAGACAAAATATTATTGAATTTAGGACATCACGGCATCCACTGAATTGAAAGAGTACCTTTAGTCATGCATAATTTAGTTTTCAACTTATTTACTTCAATTACCATTATAGTTTCTTTGATTTCAACCAATTTGAAATGTGCAAATATTGTTTGCATTCCAGGCCAGAAATCTCTTCTGGTGAACCAAATGACATTGTATATATGAGTATCTAGCAGTGTGCTTAGCTTCTGGCAGTACCTTAATAAATGTTTTTTGAATATGATTTGGAGTGGGTGGAGTAAAAGGCATGATTCATGGATGCCCGTGCCACTTAGACATGATGAAATAGAACTTTCAAGCTGAAGTACTTCTCACGAAGGAGTCCTTGTTATTGTCAAAAGAGACTGGGAAATGCTGAAAATTTTTTCTACATTTAATAGTTGAACCAAGGCTCAGGAAAAAACATCTGGGAGTTGTGAGGTTTTGAAGAATTCACGTTTTTCTTCTCTGAAATGTGTAATCTCGTATGCGATCTATCATTGCTACCAATTAAATGATAGAGGTAAGTTCTGGGAGCTTGTAAATAACTCCGAAAATATTTTTCATAAATAACTCAGAAAATATTTTTCATAAATAACTCAGAAAATATTTTTCATAAAGTGTTGTATTTTGTATTTTTCACTCAAATACTTAATGAGTAATTGAAAATTAATTGGTAAAAGATATTTTTAGATCTAGGTTAACTTCTTAAGAGAACATCTTTGAAATTGGGTTGCAAAGTGCAAAATATATAGTTGTTTCAGATTTCTAATGTATGTGTCTGACGTGTGGTGATAGTGGGACTCACTGGGTATCTACATAGCTGTTTATTCTATTCTCATGTAGACCTTATACACCTTATACATACTTAGAGCGAATGGAGGTAAGTGCTGGGCATTGAAGCTTAGAGAACAATTTGGGAATCAGTGGGAAGAATATAATAGGCTAAGGCATAGGAATTAAACCTAAATGATCTTGGAAAACAGATAGTATTTGATGTATAGTATCTGGTAGATATTTTAAAATCTAGTAATTAATGTAGTTCTTTAGATAATGGGCATATATGAAGGAGAACATTTAGTATATTAAATGCAAGGAGATTTAAAATGGTAGAAATGCATCTAGGTAGAAATCCTATAGCTTTGATCAGCCTGAAAATTTTAGCTAAAAGTGTTCTTATTGGTCTAGACATAACCATAATTAGATTAGAGCATGTAAGTACTTAAATAACTTCAAACATTATTTAAGGTATGGAGCATTTTATTAACTGATAGATGTAAGCCTAATGTAATTTGTATTTAATCTTTCTGGTTTAGACTTTACGTTTATTATCAAAGTGCAAATCCACTCTTCTTGAATTTAAACTAAAGATGGACAAGCTTAAATAGAAGGAAGAAAATAACTCAGTTTGCTTTGCACATTTAAACATTTTATTTGAAATTAACAGAGGATATTCAAGGAGAAAGCAGGTCTGAAAATGTGTGGGGATCAGGAAATAAGGAGGAGAATAAAGATGTCACTGATTTGACACTCTGATGAACACATTTTCAGTGTGCTAACTCAGCACATCCAAGAGGGCCCTAAGACTTTTGTTATTTCTGAGCAGCTTAAAAACATTGTGCTACTTAGTATCCAAATAAAATTGAACACTTCTTCAGATACTAACGCAGTTTTGCTGTACTTCTCCTTTCATTCTTAAGTAATCAGCAACCTGGCTTTTAGCAGGTGGGCTCACAGCAGGTGGGCTGGCAGCAGGTAGGCTCACAGCAGGTGGGCTCGCAGCAGTAGCAGCAGCAGGCTGGGCGGCAGCAGGACTGTCCACAGTAGGATGGGCGGCAGCAGGAGGCCTGGGCGTGGTGCAGCTGGCAGCAGGTTGGTGGTGTGCAGCTCACCACACAGCAGGGGGGCAGGCAGGTGTCCTCCACGCGGCAGTCAGGGCGGCACCACCTGGTGCGACAGCTCACAGCTCCACAGCCACCCTCCTGGCCATAGCCAATGCCACAGCCGGTCCCGCAGCCCGTCCCGCAGCCGGTCCCACAGCCTGTCCCACAGCAGCTGGTCTGGCAGCAAGTTGGCTGGCAGCAGCTGGTCTGACAGCAGGTTGGCTGGCAGCAGCTGGTCTGGCAGCAGCTTGGCCGGCAGCAGCTGGAGCCACAGGTCCCACCGGTAGAGCAGCTGGGAAATCCACAAAAGCTAGTGGTGCAGCAGGCCATGGTGTCAAGAGTTGGGTTGAGAGTTGTGTTAAGAGAAGTTTCTGAGTTTTGGCTGCATCTTCTACAACTGGCCTTTTATATAGTTTCCAGAGCCACCTATTTCCCTAGCCTTTAGCATCTTTCCTTCATAGTATTTGCAAAGTTAGTTTCTGATTGGCTAATACTTGAGTTGTTTAGAAAATTATAAATAGCACTTTAATAGCCTGCTTTGGTCATTGCTAAATTAAGTATCATTATATTTCTTCTTTGCCCTCTGGATCAAGTGAAGGCTCATTATGGAAGCCAATCATGGCAGCACCTCTTTATGTTAGTCACGTGACAGATAAGACTTGTGCCAACCACTGCCCTGGCTTGCTTTGTGATATCCTTCCTTTGATAACCATAAGGCAGAGTTTATTTAAACATTTTCTGCCAAGGTGGTCACTCAATTAAGGATCATGATTTCATAATCAAGTTGTCCAGACTTGGAATAACTAACATCAGTGTCATCAAAACATGAGTTATCACCTGATTCATCAACATCCAAAAGAAGTATGCCTTTCTATGATCAGAGTGTGCAAGTTGTAGAATCTCAGAGCTCTAAAGGGCATTTTTGCCTTCAGTCATCAATGTACGTGTTCCCAACTGAGACCCTCAGTGACTTTAGCCTATAGACTGTTTTCTGACTCTACTAAATTAAAAATATATGCTCGTGATGAGTACACATTTTCACAAGTCAAACAGTACAAAGGCTCAGATAGAGAAGTTAATATTTTCCCTCCTTTCCCCCAAACACACACATCCCTTCCAAAACTAGTATTCTAGAGATAATCAAGATTAAGTGCATATTCTTTAATACTTTCCTTCCTGCTTATAAACCAGCATATATACACATATATCTTCTAGTCAGTAAAGTTGGGGTCTTCTATACAGATTTATTTTAAAAATTAATTATGGTAAAATACACATAACATAAAAGTTACCATCTTAAGGATCTTTAAGAGTACAGTTCACTAGTATTAAGTAAATTTACATTGTGAATTCTTTTTATCTTGCAAAACAGAAACTCTATATCCATGAAACAACTTTCCCATTCTCTCCTCCCCAAATCCTTAACAACCACTATTCTTCTTTGTGTCTGGATGATTTTGACCAATCTAAGTACCTCATGTAAGTGGAATCATACAGTATTTATCTTTTTGTGACTGGCTTATTTCACTTAGCATAATGTTTTTAAGATTCATCCATATTGTAGAATGTGTCAGAATTTTCTTCCCTTTTAAGGCTGAATAAATTCCATTGTATGTGTCACTACAATGTGTTTATCCATTCATCCATCCATCAACAGACACTTGAGTTGTTTCTACCTCTTGGCTATGTGATTAATGCTGCTTTTGGTTTTACAAACTGGCCCCCATACATGAAGGGCCAGGAGAGACCAAAGAAAGAGGCAGACCACTCCAGATTGGTAGGTGGCAGGCTTGAAAAGCAAGAAAACTTACTTATGAGGCTTGTCTTGGTTGACCACAAGACAAGCAGATAGCTGCACCCACCGGCCAAATCTTAAAAGTTTATATGGAGGCTTTAATTGAGTTCAGTCACGTGTACCATTCAGGTGGTCAATAATGCATTGCTCTCTAAAGGCTTCGTCCTTGAAAACAGATCTCATTGTGGGAATGGTAAGCAGAGAGTACATTCCAAGGACAGGGGAGGAGGTGAGGAGCCTTTGAATGCTTGGGTCCAGCTCTTAGGTCAACCGGTGGTCCTGTTCTTTTGATTACCTCCTCCAACAGCTATCATGAACATAGGGGTACAAATATCTCTTCAAGACTGTGCTTTCAATTCTTTGGGGTTTATACCAGAAGCGGAATTGCTGGTTTATATAGTAGTTCTATTTTTAGTTTTTTGAGTAATTGCCATTATTTCCCATGGTGGCTATACTATTTTACATTTCTACCAACAATGCACAAGAATTCCAATTTCTCCACATCATTGCCAACACTTTTGGTTTTTTTGAGTAGCCCTACTAATGGGTGTGAGGTGGCATGTCATTGTGGTTTTTATTCAAATTTTCCCAATTATTAGTGATATTGAACATCTTTTCATATGCTTCTTGACCATTCGTATATCTTATTTGGAGAAATGTCCATTTATGTCTTTTGCCCAATTTTTAATTGTTTTGTTGTTGTTTTTGTTGAGTTTAGGAGTTCTTTGTGTGTTCTGGATACTAACCCCTAACTGGATATATAATTTGCAAATATTTTCTCCCATTTTATAGGTTTCCTTTTCATTTTGTTAATTATGTTCTTCAATGCACAGAAGTTTTAAATTTCGATGTAGTTCAATTTATTTATTTTTTACTTCTGTTACCTATGCTTTTGATGTCATATCCAAGAAATCACTGCTAAATCTAACATCATGAAGCTTTCCCTCTATGTTTTCTTCTAAGAGTTTTAGCTTTTATATTTAGTTCTTTGATCCATTTTGAGTTAATTTTTGTATATGGTTTAATGTTTTGTACATGGTTTAGGGTACAGCTTCATTTTTTTTTTTTTTAGATATCCAGTTTACCCAGCACCATTTGTTGAAAATACTGTCTTTTCCCCTTGGCGCCCTTGTTAAAAATCATTTGGTCCTATATGTGAAGGTTATTTTTTCTAGGCTCTCCATTCTATTTATCTATATGTCTGCCTTTATGTCAGTACCATACTTTTTGGATTATTATAGCTTTGTAACATAGTTTATAATCAGGAAATGTGATACTTCCAGCTTTATTCTTCCTTCTAAAGATTGTTTTGGATATTTAGGGTCTTTTGTGGCTCCATACAAATTTTAGGATTGTTTTATCCATTTCTGTGATAAATGCCATTAGAATTTAAATAGAGATTGCATTGAATCTTTAGACCATTTTAGCTAAGTACGGATATTTTAACAATATTAATTCTTCCAGTCCATGAGCATGGAACACCTTTCATTTATTTGTGTGTTTTTTTTTTCAATTTATTTCATCAATGCTTTATATTTTTCAGTGCAGAAATCCTTCACTTCCTTAGTTACATTTATTCCAAAGTATTTCATTCTTTTCGATGCCATTGTAAATGGGATTGTTTTCTTAATTTCTCTTTCTGATAGATTAATAATGTAGAGAAACGCAACTGATTTTGTGTATTGATTTCGTATACTGCAACTCTACTGAATACATTCATTAGTTCAACAGTATTTTGGTGGCATCTTTAGGGTTTTCTATATGTAATATTGTGTCATCAGCAAATAGAGACAATTTTACTTCATTCTTTCTGATTTGGATGCCTTTTATTTCTTTTTCTTTCCTAATTGCTCTGGGTAGGATTTCCAATACTATGGTAAATAGAAAAAGTGGAAGTGGGAACCCTTCTGTTCCTGAACTTAGAGGAAAAGCTTTCAGTCTTTTACCATTGAGTTGATGTTAGTGTGGGATTTTCATATATGGCTTTTATTATGCTGAGGAAATTTCTTTCTATTTATAGTTCGTTAAGTGTTCTTTTTAATAATAAAAGAGTGTTGAATTTCATTAGATGTTTTCTGTCTATCTATTGAGATAACCATGAGTTTCCCCACTCTTCATTCTGCTATGTGATATATTGCATTGATTGGTTTTCATATCTTGAACCATCCTTACATTCTAGGATAAAATTTTACTTGGTCATAGTGTATAATCCTTTTAATGTGCTTTTGAATTCTGTTCGATAGTATTTTGTTGAGGAATTTCGCATCAACATTCACAGGGATGTTGGTCTGTAGTTGTCTTGTAGTGTCTTTATCTGGCTTTGGTATCAGGGTAATGCTGACTTCATAGGATGAATTTGGAAGTGTTCCCTCCTCTTCAATTTTTTTGGAGGAGTTTGAAAGAGGATTCATGTTAATTTTTCATGAAACATTTGGTAGAATTCATCACTGAAGCCTTCTGATACTGAGATTTTCTCTTTTGGGTTTTTTTTTTTTTTAATTACTGATTCAATCTCCTTATTATAGATCTGTTCAAATTTTCTATTTCTTCAGGATTCAGTTTTGATTGGAATTTTCTCTTTCATCTAGGTTTTTCAGTTTGTTGCCCTGTCCAATACACATTAGTCGATCTTTTAAAAAGCTGTGCCGTATTTCAGAGTATGAACATAGCACACTTTATTCAGTCATCCTCTATTGATAAATCCTCAATCATTTTTAGTTTGTGCCTTTAACTTTTAAAAAAATCATAGAATTTTAAGCTGAAAGTAACTTAAAACAGGTCCAGAGTTAGGTGGTTAGAGGTGGTCGGTCATTTGATGTCAGGGACTGAGCTCTTAACTGAGAATTAAATTAATTAAACTAAATAGGCTTCTCAAACTGGTTCTACATTTAAGTGACTGTGAACCTCAGAAAAGTCACTTAATCCCTCTGAACATTAGTTTGTTCATCTGTAAAATGAGATTATCTCTCAGATACCTCCAGGGCCAAAATTCCTGAAGGCATGATCTGGCCATGTCTGCTTCATCTTGGTATCCTACACAGTATCTTCTGTACCATTTTGTAGGTCAATGTTTAGTAAATGCTTGTTGAATAAAAGAGAGAATGAATGATTAGCAGTGTATGGTCATGCTAAATAGCCAAATTTGCGTTTTACCAAAGCGACTTGTCATTTTAGTTTATATTTTCTTCTCAGTAGGAGCTGTTAGGTAGTAATACCTGAAAGTGGTCAGTAGTTAGAACCAAAGGGGCAGGAGGACAAAACGTTTTCATTTCTGTTCTGTTGTTTTCTGGATTGGATCAGGTCTTTTCTAATTACTCGATTTTCACTGCCCCTCGAATGAATAAAGCATTGTAATTTTAACCAAAGTAATATTCTTAATTAAAAAGAATATCTTCAGTCTCTTCCCTTGAGTTTTAATCCCAAGGAACCAGGAGTTAATCCTCATCCTTTTCCCCAAACCACCCACATTTATGAAGCATTCCGTGATACTTAATGTTTAAATATGTATAAATTCATTTTATTTGTGTTTTATATATAAATGCATATATAGTAAATTTGTGTGTATTTCTAAGTAAACATTTTAAACCAAAGTAGATATGTCAATTCCAAAAAACAGAGTAATATCTTTATTATCCTCACTTTCAGTTTAGAAACTGGGGAAAAAAGTTTTTGGGGTAAAAATCTCTATCTAATCGAAAGCCCATTTTCTCAAAGAGATAGCCCCAATTTATAATCTCTTGCTTTACTCTGCAAGGTCACATGTAAATGGAAGAGTATGATATCTTAGCATATATTACCATTGTTTGAAGATTGCCTGAAAGAGCATTCCTCTAAAAGACATAACAAAATAAGTCATATTCTGGCTCTAGTTTCAGAAGTCCTGACTTCTGTAGCTTTCTGATTTTGAAGGCACTGTGTGATGCCAGGATATGGTCATGTGCTATTTCTGAAGCCATAGAACTGCCTTTGCTCTATCTTTTTATGGGGATTAACCCCCGCTGGATCTGATCAGCTTTCCTAACATGGTATAAGAAGAGCAGTGTGGGATAGCAAAACCAGATTAAAATCGATTGTATGACTTTCTGTGAAATATACATCATGAACACACTCAATGAAGAAATAGATATAATTTATTAGACCTTGGTATATTATTCCCCTTTCATAAGAAGTACAATCTGCAGGACAGTGCAGTATAGGAGGTGAATGTATCTGAAAAGGAGAGGCGGTTCTTCCAAGGCCTTGGCAAGCACTAAGCCACAGAGAGTAGCATCGAATTCTTGCTGAAGGTCAATCCTAAGGCAAATTGGTTTTTCCATTTCTTGAATCAAATTTGTATTTTGGCAGCTTCAGTGGGGAGATCAAGGTCTGTGAGGGAGCTAGGTCTGTGAGACCCAAATATTCGGTAACTCCCACAACAAAAGCCAAATAAAAAGTTCAAGAACTTGTTAGTAGGCCAGGAGTGGTTGAAGAGATAATTAGTTCATGGATTGAGTTGGAAGTTGAAACTTCAAGTTGAAAATCAGCAACCTGGCTTCTAGCAGGTGGGCTGGCAACAGGTGGGCTCGCAGCAGTAGCAGCAGCAGGCTGGGCGGCAGCAGGACTGTCCACAGTAGGATGGGCGGCAGCAGGAGGCCTGGGCGTGGTGCAGCTGGCAGCAGGTTGGTGGCGTGCAGCTCACCACACAGCAGGGGGGCAGGCAGGTGTCCTCCACGCGGCAGTCAGGGCGGCACCACCTGGTGCGACAGCTCACAGCTCCACAGCCACCCTCCTGGCCATAGCCGATGCCACAGCCGGTCCCGCAGCCCGTCCCGCAGCCGGTCCCACAGCCTGTCCCACAGCAGCTGGTCTGGCAGCAGGTTGGCTGGCAGCAGCTGGTCTGGCAGCAGGTAGGCTGGCAGCAGCTTGGTGGGCAGCAGCTGGAGCCACAGGTCCCACCAGTGGAGCAGCTGGGAAATCCACAGAAGCTAGTGGTGCAGCAGGCCATGGTGTCAGGATTTGGTTTGCTTTGAGAAATTTTTTAGTTTTGGCGATGACTTCCACACTGGGCCTTTTATAAGCCCTGGCCAGCTATTATTTACGTAATTCCCAAAGACTCTTCCTTGTTTGTGTTTAAATAACTTCTTTCTGAATGATAATTGCCCTGACCCTGAGTTATTTGTTCAACCTTCTTAAAGCCTTTAAAAATTGATTTTGCTGGTCCTCAATTAGGATTCTTTACCATTGTCAAGTAGTCATTAGCATTCATTGAGAATATAACCCCTAATTTTCCATATTTGTTAAAATTTGCTCGTTGCCCAAAGAACAACTGGCTGATGCCTCACCTTTAAGGAGTGTCAAAATTACTCAATGTTGACCCTAATAATTGAGCTCTTGGGTCTCACACGGCAGATTAATTCTCAGCAACGTAGCCTCCGATGTTGACTGCCGCCTCTTCTCATCTTTGCCAGAGAAGCAAAGTGATTCAGCCGGCCAGAAAGGAATGCTTTCATTGAAGTCTGGGAAATATGGATGGCTTGTTACTGATAATATTTTGGGGGCATTTATATGTCCAAACTGTTCTGGCACTTTGCATCAATTCATTTAATTTTCACAGCAGTTCTCCCAGGTAGATATCATTGCTATTCTATCATCCATCTGAGGAAACTGAGCCACAAACAGATTTAAGTCATTCACCCAAGTTCACACTAACAAGTGGTGAATTGAAAATTTGAACCCACGCCATCTGACTCCAGACTAAACTCTGTAAACCAATACAGCCAAGTCTCTCTTTTCTATGTATGCAGGTTTTCTCAGGAAAATCAAAGAGTGGAAGCAAAATGTGAAAATTTGCCCCCTTTTTGAGAGCAAAGAGAAGAAAGGCAGAGTTTAGGGCGAGGAATAACATTGTTTAATAGAGATTTCTCTGGAGATTTAATTTAATTTTTTTAATTGTATAATAAACACAGTTCAAGAAAATTTTTTTTAGCTCCTAAACAAATTTTATTTACTTTAGATCTTTATCCACGCAGTTTTTAGAGTAGCAAAATGCAGTTGTTTTCTATTTAAAATTGTGTGTAGGAGGAAAACTATCCTTTGCATTTTTTTTACAGATTCAATAGTATCAATAGTATCATGGTTTGGAAAGCCAGTTGCATATTTCTAATCTTGATACAAACATAAGGTAACATTAACATCGCGTATTCACAGATTTAAGGATTTAAGCTTACTACAAAACCCCCAAACACTGCTTCTTCCCCCATCTTTGGCTTTAGAGTAAAACCTGACATTTTCCCATAGGCTGCTGTGCTTAAGTCTGAGATTTTTCTAGTAAGAACTACCTAGCAAGTGGTTTTGGTTCCACAAGGAAAAGCTTTAGTAGAAGCTTTCAGGGAGCACTGAGATCTGGCCGGGCAGAACCCCTGCCAGCTGAGCTAGTCACTGGGTCTGCAGCTGGGGTGGTGCTCGCCATGGCTGGGCCGATAGAGGAATGTTTTTCTCTAAGCCTGGGTGGCCTGACCTTACCCAGAACCCTGCAAACCGCAGAGAGGAAGTTAGACTCAGGATCCATCAGAATCCCTCCTGGGGCATTTCTTGAATGCCCCAGGCTTCAAGAAAATCTTAAGTGCTAAAAGAGTTTACCTACTTGACTTGTGACTTTATCTAATCTTTGATTTTAGAATATTCTATAGTAAAAGTTGTATCCAAGCTAAAGATGGATGTCACAGCTCGAGCAAGAGAACAAATTTGCCTTTCCTCTGCCTTTTTTGTTTTATTCAGACCCTCAGTGGATTAATTGATACCTGGCTGTGTTGGCGAGGGTGATCCATCTTCTTTACTCAGTCTACAGGTCAAATGCTAATCTCTTCTGAAAACACCCAGACGTAATGTTTTACCAGCTATCTGGGTATCCCTTAGCCCAATCAAGTTGATACATAAAATTAACCATCACATAAATATGTGATACTTAAATGATAATTAAAATTTGTTATTATGATACTTAAAATTTGAGAATTCTATTCCTCTGCCACAGAATGAAGACTAATCTGAACATTCCCTCACCTCCCCTAAATAAAGAAAACCAAGTTCTTTCCCCCTACCACTTAAATCCATTCTTCTGATTGGTTGTCATAAAAATAGAATTAGAAGTTATAATTATTTGTGGTCTTCCCCAGTGCAGATGTTTTATCCTGTTTAGATGCTGGAGACTCCTATCCTGGTCTTCATTGAGGGGGAAAAAAAAAAACTAGTACCTTTACATTTAAAGCTTTTTATAATGTAATTACTATGCCTATTCTTTTTGGTTTTAATTATTTCATTTAAGTTATGGTACCCAGACTGTTCCAAGACAATAAGAAGAGAGGATGTGTTGTTGTTGTTGTTGTTATTATGCTTGAATTTTTGCCTTGTGTTTATAGATATTGATGTGTAGAGTTATTTTTCTTTAAGATGTCAGGGTTTCATTTTTCTAGTCATAAGTTTAGGGTGTTCTTCTAATTCTTTAAATTCCACTTAATCACTTCTCTAAATTGGCTGTATCTGCCTTACTTAGATTCCTGAGAGATAAAACACAGTTGATGCACTGACCAAATGAACACCCCAAAATTTTTACCCCAAACCAAGTAACAAGATCTTTTTTTTCTCTCCTGAATTCCAACCTGGTTCTTTTTGGAGCTTCTGAGCCGAAGCCCTTCTGAGTAAAAAGTGCAGCCAATCTAAATCATCCAACCTGGTAGAAGGCAAGAGAGTAGTAGATGATGGGAATAGAGTGTGGACCACATTTTAGAAGCGTTGTATATGAATATGTGGATTGTGCTCTGTCCACTAAGAGGAAGGAGACCTTGTAGGCTCAACAAGCTCTGTATTACTTGGGCTGTCTAGGCAAAGGTGGTGGCTTTTTCTAATTCTGGTAATGTTGTGCTAGTAGAGATCCCATCTCTTGATTTAAAAAAAATGAGGTGAAATTCACATAATGTAAATTAACCATTTTGAAATGTGCCGTTGAGTGACAGTTGTGCAACGTTGTACAACTGTCACTCTTCTCTCTAGTTTCAAAACTTTTTCATCACCCCAGAGAAATACCTAATAACCCTTAAGTAATCACACCCCATTCCCCTCTACCTCTAGCTGTTGGCTCACCATTTTGATTTTAAGACCCCAAAGATTTTATCTATTAGAATGGAAGCTCCATTACATGTCTTTTATTTCATCCTTTTTTAAATTCTAGAACTCTCTCTGGAGATTAGAATAAGAATGAGGGTAGTGTGATGTTCATTTAAATCCATCGCTGTAATGGACATTTATTTTCTGCTTCACATGAGAGAATTGTATAGGTATTATGAAAACAGTTGAAATTCCCTTTAGTCATTTTCTAAATATATTTTGATGAACACTAGTGCTGCAGGATGTTAGTTGATGAAAAGTGAATAGAGGATTCCCTGGTTAAATCTGTTTGGGAGTGATGGTTATAGAGGTTCCTTTTTGCAGGACATCTTGGTTTCTTTAATATTCTAATGTGCTTTTTATATAAACCTTCAAGATGGTGATAACACATGCACTGATATTTGACCATTGAATATTTTTCTTCTTCGGGCATCTGAAGGGACTGATTGTCAGTGTGTTACCTGTTTAGGAAATGACCGGCTACCCCATGCCTGGAAGGGACATTATAAGTAGTAAAATTCCATTCTTTCACTTTACAGGTTAGAAATAGGTGCCCAGGCAGGTGAAGGGATTGCTCAAGAATTTATGGACTGTTGTTACAGGTTGGGGTCTAGAATTCAGGATTCCTTTACATATTATGTATTATTGTAAAATATGTGTTTACTGCCTTTCCAGTTATGCATTTTCCTTTTTATATCCCTGATAGTGAAAGAATTGTACACAAAATCATATATGAATGGAATGAATGGATTCGGCAACATCCTCAAGAAGCTAAATGACATAAAATTCCTTTTTGTAAAATTGATCTTCTGGAACACTTAGCCCATCAACTGTGTATTTGAGGACCTCGGGAAATAGTTCATAAATACTGATGTATTCTTTTAATCATACATTTTGGCTGCAGAACATCAGACCATTTCATGACAAAACAAAGCAAAATCACCTTTTAAAGATCATTAATGAAGGCATAATAATAAATGAAAATCGTAGTACCATGCTACACTTACTGAGATTTTGAAAAATCTTAGTACCTCAATATCAATAACAAATTCCAAAAAATTCTAAAACAATGACTTCATCACTGAAGAATGAAAAATTTTATTAAATCCCAAACCCAATAAGATGTTGAAATATTTCAGATTATATGTATAGTAATGTATTATACACCCTTTTCACTTTGTAGGACTTCTGTTGGTATCCACATCTACGAAGTATTTTCGGCCTTCTATTATAAATTAATTTATATCTTAGGGAAGGTATATAGCCATGTGACAAGGGGTTGCAAGCTGGGTTATGGGTATTGAAGCTCAAAAGTGTGTTGGGATTCTATATTTGTTAGTTTGGATGTGCCGTTTTCTCAGGCTTCCATTCAGAAGAAAGTTTTCAACAGGTGGACTGGCAGCAAGTAGGCTCACAGCAGGTGGGCTCACAGCAGTAGCAGCAGCAGGCTGGGCGGCAGCAGGACTGTCCACAGTAGGATGGGCGGCAGCAGGAGGCCTGGGCATGGTGCAGTTGGCAGCAGGTTGGTGGTGTGCAGCTCACCACACAGCAGGGGGGCAGGCAGGTGTCCTCCACGCGGCAGTCAGGGCGGCACCACCTGGTGCGACAGCTCACAGCTCCACAGCCACCCTCTTGGCCACAGCCGATGCCATAGCCGGTCCCGCAGCTGGTCCCGCAACAGCTGGTCTGGCAGCAGGTTGGCTGGCAGCAGCTGGTCTGACAGCAAGTTGGCTGGCAGCAGCTGGTCTGGCAGCAGGTAGGCTGGCAGCAGCTTGGCCGGCAGCAGCTGGAGCCACAGGTCCCACCAGTGGAGCAGCTGGGAAATCCACAGAAGCTAGTGGTGCAGCAGGCCATGGTGTCAGGAGTCGGGTTGAGAGTTGAGTTGCTTGGAGAAGTTTCTGAGTTAGGTCTGCTTGTTCCACTTGGGCCTTTTATAGGCCTTGGCCAGTTCCTGTATTTGTGACAGATGACATTTTTATATTATTACTCTTTAAACAAGCTTTCCCGGGGTCCAATGATTGTTCAAATACTGAGTTATTTTAAATATATCTCCAAATTGGTTTTTCCTTATTGCTCAGCTAGTACTCACCAAATGTGTTTGGTAGTGCTTGGTAGAGTTGTTGTTTTGTTTTTAAACAATGCTGTAATTTTCACCTGACAAAGCGACTCTCACTCATGAGATGATGTGAATTTGAGGTCATATTCACCAAAAACTCAAGTCTCCAGCAAAAACTTATTAACCGTTGACTGTTCTTTATGTAAAGCTATCTTTATATTTTCTTAGATTAATAAGATTATAGTCTCTATAATCACCCAGATAGAAACTCCGATTAACTCCACATTCATAGAAATTCATAGGTCTTTCCAGAAATTGGATCTCTCCAATCTCTATGCTCTCTCCTGATCTTCACACATTCAGCCTTGAGTAAACATTCATCATTCAGGTGTATATATGGAACAAAACCTGTTTCATTCCAATTAACTATGGATATTTTGTTTGCACAAATTTAAAATAAGGGCTAAAATTCATATCCAGTATTTAGGGGAAAAAAATCACAAAACATTTAACTATAATTTATATCTCTCTATGAAACACGATGGATTATTTGGACAGTATTTATTTCTCAAAGGTGGGATTCATTTCGGTTTACACCATTTTATGTAACTATACCTTGTGTCTTATGAAAGAATATCAGGCCGAAGAGCACAACAACTGAATTTATAAAGGGGAAGCAATAAAAGAAAAAGTAGAAATTAGGAAATACTTTTTCTGGATCACAGGGCTTATAAGGCAGGTTAGGAAAAGAATGATCAAATATCATTCAATAAGTATAAATACAAAAAGATTAACATAAATTTTAGCAAAAATAAAAATTGAAACAATTTCTGGTGGTTGCTAGAAGAATGAATGTGATTTTTCATTGGAAGTTTACATGGGGGGAAATGAAAAAAGTTGTGGTCAAAAGAACATATTATTGCTACTTGTGGTAGGTTTATTCTGCCTTTCTGATCATGCATAGAAGCACGTAGGTGGCTTTTATGAGGTAGAGGTGTTGGTTTGTACAATGATAGAATTAGAATGTGATTCATGCCAGTGTTAATAAATATAATCGTGTCATATGATAACCATGACTGTAGGTATGAAGTTGAAAAATGGTTAGATGGAATCATCACATATTGGAGATCAAAAATTTAATAAATAATCTTGTCCAACTATTTAATTTTATAGATTTAGAAAGTGACATCATTCTTCTTATAAATAGCACATGTTTATTAAATCCTATTATGCATGAAACACTAAAGGGTTATGCAGAAAGCAAGACCTAATCTGTCTGTCTCATATCTTGCACTAGTGTACAAATCAGTGTAGTATTGATAGGCCCTCCTATCAAGGAAAAGAGTCAAACATAGACCCATTCAACCTCAAAATTCTAACGTGGAACATTGATATTGTGGTATGAACTACTTTTAATTTCTTCTCAGTATCAATTGATGTTAAAATACTAACAAGTCTAAGAATGGCGGTATTTTGGAGAGGTTAGTGACTTGCTCTATTCACACAGCCTGTACATAGCCAGAAAAGCTGGGTATAAAATTCCTATTCTTTATTCCTAGATTAGTTCATTTTATTTTATACCATGCTGCTTTCTAAGACCAGTTAGAGGTAGTAAACTTCTTTGTCTATTTTTTAAAGAAATATTTATAATAGCTCAAGAATAGAAATATTGGTGGCAGGCAAAATGTACTATAGAGTAGTGATTTTAAACACAATAAATCAACATAAATATGTTAAAATCTTTTCCAGTGTCTTTTGACCAGAAGAGTTTCCCCTGGAACTGTAATAAGTCACATTTGCTTCCTAATTGTTTTTTGTTTCTTACATTTAGATTAGTTAATATTTCTCCTGGGTTTTTATGTCTGCCATACTCTTTGTGTCTTCTTTATCCCACGGCCATTATCTTAGTTCAGCTCTTATTATGTGTCACTTGGACCAGGGTAATGGATTCTTGATTTGTTTCTGCATGGTCATTCTGTCAAGCCTTTGGCCTTCTGTTTTTATAAGCAGTGACCGTAAGAATCACCCTAATGCCCATCTTCTACGATGCCATTTTCCTGCCTCAACGCTTTCAGTGGCTCCTTAGTGCTAATTGCTTTAAGGATGTTATTTGGTTAGTGTTCAAAAAACACACGTATTCCACATTTACCTTTCACTATTACTCTACGTATACCTAGTGCTCCCAGCTAATTATCCTATGAACAACCCCTCTCTATACCTTTGTGCATACTGTTTCCATTGTTGAGAATGTCACTTTCTCTCAAATCTGCACCCCAAAATCTTAACCCTTATAAAATGCTAGCTTCCCCTTTCAATCTTCCTTGTTCACCTCAATAGTGATTTTTCTGTTGATATCATACAGTGTTATACTTTTATTTTTCCACATACTAATTGTTAGTTGTGTTATTGTGAATTTGATTTGACTCCTTGGAAGTTTCTTGAAGAGGGGAACATTTTTAACTCAATTTTAATTTCTATCATTTACCATACCATCTATAACTTGCAGATTGTAGGAATCAGCACATTTTTGTTATATTAAAATTTAATAAAAAATAGAATGAATAAGTAAAATTAAAGCTATTTTTGCTAGGCCAAAGAAGAGGAGTTTATTAGAAAACAAGCATGCCACAAGACCTAAGATCTAAGATGGGAGGAAGGAACTTGCTAGCTACTACTACAAAGACTTGAGAATAGCCCAAGTCTTAATAGATGAATCTGGATCTCCATGCAGCACTTGGTTGACTTGGGGTCTTGATGGCCTAGTGCAGGAATTTTGTCGGGTAGAGAAATGGGAGTATGACTTTTTCAGAAGGTTGATTGCTTTAGGCAGGCAGTTCATCACTCAGCAGCAGCAGCAGGGGGAGGTCCTGCAGGTGCTGCGGCAGGGGGCCGGCTGGCAGCAGGGGGGCCGGCAGCAGGGGGCCTGCACGCAGATGGGCTGGCAGCAGGTGGAGGCCCAGCAGCAGGGGCGGCAGACCACGGCCGTGCAGGACGTGGGGCAGCAGGCGATGGGGCGGCAGCAGCCCTCCTGCAGGCCGCAGGGGTCACAGCAGACGGGGCGGCGGCAGGGCTCGCAGATGGGGCGCGTGCAGCGGGGCACGCAGGTCACGGGGCGGCACACGGTGGTCTGGCAGCAGCAGGGGCGGCAGCAGCAGGGGTCGCGGCAGCAGCAGGGCTGGCAGCAGCCTCCGCCACAGCTTGAGCAGGTGGAGCCACAGCAAGAGCTGGTCATGGTGGTGTCTGGGCTGGACTGGGTTTGGCTGGTGAGAGGAGATGGGTGTTCTCAGGTGTGAATGTCTTCCTCCCATCGGGGCCCTTTATATACCCTAACCAGGTGCTGATGACCCCTCCTGTTTATCTTTTAGCCAATTAAGTAGAATTTTGTTTTGGCTAATGGTTGCATAGCTCATGACACACCCATGATCTCATTAAAAAACTCTTGTTGCATTCCTAAATATGGATGTATTCACGCTGTTCATCATTAAAATCTAATCACTCACAGGCATTTGAGGTGATAGCAGTTCTTGATGCTCATTTTGAGTAGATAACACCTGATGAATACTGGACAAAACGGTTCTAAAGCAACTGTGATTTTTAAAAGAAATTAAATATAGCCTAGAGATTCTAGAGCAATAGGTAGATCCTATTCTTTTTTTTAAATTTTTTTATTTTTCAATTTTTTTATTATTTAAAAAAATTTTTTTTCCCTCTCTTTAATTCCCCGCCCCCTACTTCCACCCCTGACCTATGGATGTTGCTGTTTCCCCTTAAGATCTAGATCTCTGAAGGTGGGGCATCTCCTCCCACACGCTAGCGTATTGCACCCAGGGCCTGGCATACTCTGGGGGGCCTAGCAAACCCGGGGTATGGTCTGTGGCTCCACCTGGGGCGTGAACGCAGGTAAAGCAGATGTGCTAACCACTACACTATGGAGCCACCCCCACTATGCTGACCCCGGTAGATTCTATTCTTGACCCCCAAGAGATCCTCTGAAAAGCCTATGTGCCAGTCAGGCAGGTGTTAGACATGTCCTTTGACGTGGATTCCTTGGGACTACATATCACTTGATTTAATGAAATGTATATGCCTTGTATAGAACTGCAGCTCCTATACTTGTAGGGAAAAGGCAAAAGTTTATTTTTGTAAACTAGGTTAAATATTGGAGCAAAACAACCAAGAAGGCCATCTACTGTTTTTTTCTTTTTTCCAGTTCAGTTTATACATATCTTTGGTCCTTCTAGTCGCAGAACGCTGATCTTATCTCTGAGACATGATATTTTTTATATGTGATAAAGAATCATGTAATGAAAAGTTTTTTGTTTTTGTTTTTTGTTTTTTTTTTTTTAATTTACCTCGTCATGGTTCTATGATGAAGAAATGATAGGATGGAGGTTTTTTTCAACAAACATTGCAAAGACATACAGTACATTGTTTGGAGTACATACATGTGGAAGCCACACAGCTATTCTGGGGTGGGGTAACACTGCGAGAGGTGTGATGGACGTGCTCCTTCAGGAAGCATTACCAGAGGGAGCCGAGGAATTGCATGAGAGAAACAGTCTCGTTGTTAAAGCTTTCAGCTTTGTTCCTCCTATTATTCACCAGAGTTTCGGATCACTTTAAGATCACTCTCATCATTCAAAAGAATGTGCCTTGGGCTCCAAGCAGCCAACGCTCCCTAAATGGAATTTCAAACATGATTTCAGAACTTTAAAAGGAATGTAAATCAACTGAACATATAGTCACAATTGGGAGTGCAGAGGAGGGACAAATTAAGCAATCTCATGGATGAAAACCTTCAACTCTCTGACATTTCACGTTCTTTCTCTTGTCCATGGGCACATGTGATCTTTTCAAAGCAGTAACCAGAGCCTAGATAAAAACTTGTATGTTCTGCTTTCTTTTTCTACCTTCCCCTCCAGCTTTATTGAGATATAATTGACACATAACATCGTATAAGTAAGGTATACAATGTGATGATTTGACACAAGTATATATTACAAAATGTTCACCACAATAAAGTTAGTTAACGTATCCTTCACTTCACATAATTACTTTGTTGTCGTTGTTATAGCAAGAACATTAAAGCTCTACTTTCAAGTATACAATATAGTATTTTTAGCTATAGTTACCGTGTTATACATTAGATCCTTATTCATCTTATAACTACAAGTTTGTATCCTATGACCAGCATCTCCCCATTTCCCCTACTCCTCAGCCCCTGGACACCACCTTTCTACTCTCCGTTTCTGAGTTGAATGTTTTTGATTCCACATACAAGTAAGATAATACAATATTTGTCTTTCTCTGTCTGACTTACTTCACTTAGTATAATGCCCTCAAAGTCCATCTATATTGTCACAAATGACAGAATTGCCTTCCTTTTTTATGGCTGAATAATATTGCATTATATATATATATATATATAGGTATAGGTATAAATATAGTTATAGATCCCACATTTTCTTTATCCATTCATCTACTATTAGATATTTAGATTGTTTCAATGTCTTGACTGTTGTGAATATTGTGAATAATGCTATGAACATGTGAGTGCAGATATCTCTGAGATGGTGATTTCATCTCCTTTGGATATATACCCAGAAGTGGGATTGCTGGATCATATGATTGTTCTATTTTTAATTGTTGAGGAATCTCCATACTGTTTTCATAGTAGCTGCACCAGTTTACATTCTCACCAACAGTGCACCAAGGTTTCCTTTTCTCTACATCCTCGCCAGCATTTGTTAGTTGTCTTTTTTTAATTGCCATTCTAACAGATGTGGGATACTACACCTGTCATGGTTGTGATTTGCATTTCCCTGATGATTAGTAATGTTGAGCACCTTTCCATGTACTTGTTGACCATCTGCATGTCTTCTTTGGAAAGGTGTCTCTTTAAGTCCTCTGCTTATTTTCAGTTGGATTGGTTTCTTTTTTGCTATAGAGTTGTAGGAGTTCCTTATTTATCTTGGATGTTAATTCTTTATTAGATATATGGTTTGCAAATATTTTCTCCCATAGTAGGTTGTTATTTTGTTGATTGTTTCTTTTCTGTGCAGAAGTTTTTCAGTTAATTGATTTTTGCTTTTGTTTATTTGTGCTTTGCTCTTTTCAAGGCACATTTATTATTAGTTATTTATGTTGCTGAGGGTTCTTCACGATCATCCCATTTTGTGCAAAGGGAGCCTCTTCTGAAGATACATAAAACCTCAAGTTGACAAGACTGGTTTCTCTACTCCAAACACTTCCGATCAAAATCATTCCGAAGAGATTTTCTCCTCCTCTTTATAAAGATCCACAAAGGTAGCAAGTCCATGAGTCCCTCAGGAGTGATTCTAATGTTTATTCAGTCTAAGACACCCATCTTTGGCCCAAAGCTAAACTCCATTTTTAGGCAAGAACACATAAAAAGTGCTCCTATTTTAATGCATAAAATATGGTGTACTAAATGTTAAAAAATGTTTTAAATGTTAAAAAAAAGTCCTTAGATGTTAAAAAATGAATTCAGTGTTTAATAATTTAATTGCATTTTAAAGATATCAGAGAAGTTACTATATATACCATAATGGTATCTTGTACTATATATAATAAAAGACTTCTTTAGAAATACAAACAGCTGCTGTCTAATTTATCTGCTTTAAAGCCATTTAGACTTTGACAGGTAGGTTTTTAGAAGCAGAGCATAATTGTGAGAAAGGTTTAAATATTTTTCCCAAAGTAGATATAGGTTTTAGTACATTTCATAAAAAATAAAATGTACGTTCATTAAAAAATTGTCGTTAAGAAAAATGTAAAGGGAATGAATATAATTCCCGTTTACTCTTAGATTTTGTTTGCATAATATTCCAGATTTTTTTTTAGGCGTAAAATATACCTAAACCATTAGTATAGACACGCAGAACTCATTTTTCTTCACAGAATAATTTAATATTTTATGGCTTACTTGTTTTTTACTTAAATACATGAGAGGACAATTGTATAATGTTTCATAATAGGTTTATAATCTTCAACTATTTATACCTATTTTGGGCATTTCTTCCATATTTATATTGCTTATATTTTGTACTGTTTGACTTTTTTTCTGATTTATACCTCATCTCCCTATGTAGATTACAACCTCTTTGAGACAGGAACTCTCTTTTATCCCTTTATATACCCTCAGGATGGTCAACTCAGTGCCTTATTCATAGTAGATGTTCCATCAATACGAGCAGATTGACAACAATTGATTAATTTGCTTGGAAAATGCCATTAATACCCAATTCCTGAGCACAGAGATAATCAGCCCTCAGGAGCCAGTGTGGGTTTAATGTCCACAAGAGTCAACGTTGTGACTGACGTTCTAACTCACAATCAGATCTGTAACACATAGAAAGGAGCACACTATCGGAGTAGCAGTTACTTACTCTTGGCCACAGGAGACAAAAAGTTTCTTTGGACAGAGAAACTTGTCTCATACCACACGAAGAGGAAGTGTTTGACTTCAAGGCTTAACGTCAGGGGCTTTGCATTCTCCTGGATCTTTTCTGAACATTAGTGATTGTAATTACATTAGTAAGAACTTATTTAATCATTCATTACTCACTGTTCCTCAGCTTCAAAATCAGGTGAATGGCAAGATGTCACCTAAGGTTCCTTCCACCTCTAGCATGCTGGGCTTTCTACACTGGGCTAACAGGTGTCAGGTCCATGAAAGAACCCTTTGGGGATGTAAGTGTCAGCCTAGGTGCAGCCTCCTACCTGGGCATTGTGGAAGGACATTTCTCAGCTGTTTGCGTGTCCGGAATTGTGAGTACAAGTGACTGTGTGTATGTGATGAAGATATAGCCATGGCCACCTTCCTCACTCCATTACTGTGCCCTATAAATGTCATTTCCAAGCATAATAATAAAATAAATCAGACTTAGGTTCTTGTGGAAAAACAGTTTAAGAGGACTATTGGGCATTTTGCTTTGAAGATCTCTGGACAAAACAGAGAGAGAGATCTACCGAAAGGAAACATTACAAAGACCATGACTTCTATGCTGAGGGCACGGTTTATTAGAAAACAAATGACATGATTTAGGAGTTAGGCTGGGGTCTTGAGAAGACAGGGGATTCTTCAGTCAGTAGCTGGTCTGGAAAGGTGTCTTCAATGCCTGCTCCGAGCTAGTTTGAAGAGATGAGAATGGGCTTCTCAAGAAAAGACTTCTTGTTCTGCAGGGAAGCTAAGGGGCAGCAGGATGGACCTGGCCTACAACTGGGGCAGCTTAGCGACGACACACCGCTCAGCAGCAGCAGGGGGAGGTCCTGCAGGTGCTGCGGCAGGGGGCCGGCTGGCAGCAGGGGGGCCGGCAGCAGGGGGCCTGCACGCAGATGGGCTGGCAGCAGGTGGAGGCCCAGCAGCAGGGGCGGCAGACCACGGCCGTGCAGGACGTGGGGCAGCAGGCGATGGGGCGGCAGCAGCCCTCCTGCAGGCCGCAGGGGTCACAGCAGACGGGGCGGCGGCAGGGCTCGCAGATGGGGCGCGTGCAGCGGGGCACGCAGGTCACGGGGCGGCACACGGTGGTCTGGCAGCAGCAGGGGCGGCAGCAGCAGGGGTCGCGGCAGCAGCAGGGCTGGCAGCAGCCTCCGCCACAGTTTGAGCAGGTGGAGCCACAGCAAGAGCTGGTCATGGTGGTGTCTGGGGCTGGACTGGGTTTGGCTGGTGAGAGGAGTTGGGTGTTCTCAGGTGTGAATGTCTTCCTCCCATCGGGGCCCTTTATATACCCTGGCCGAGAGCTGATAACTCCCAGGACATATGGTCACTTCCTTATTTTTGTTTATTCTTTTTGAAGTGGCACTGATAGGTAAGTTCTCTAGACATTTTTTTAAGTGCTTAGGTGCTCATAAATGACTAATTGTTTTCCTTATTTAATGGATGATCATTATATTTTTCTATTTATGGTTCAGACACAAACTTAATGACCCTAATTTCAAAGTCTTCAATTATCTGTATAATTTAGTGTTGCTCTTGCCATTTAGTGTTTTGATAGCATAAAGTAGCTGTCGTGCTCTTAGGGTTCCTTACTAACAGTGGAAGTGCAGCCCCACGTGGTGAATGCCCTTCACTGCTAAGCCTCCTGGGCAAAGCAAGTTCAGAAAAACACTGCAAGAACATTTTAGAAGTCATGGTTTGTCAGTAAAAGAAAAATTTTCCAGGTCACTTTTTGGAGCTATAGGAATGCATCGTATTAGGCCTCTATCATCAGTGGTCCCCTCACCCCCCCCTCGATTTTTTTTATTTTTTGTAAAATACCCATAACAAAATTTACAGTTCAGTGGCATTATATACATTTACATTATTGTGCAACCGTAAGCACCATCTGTCTCCGGAACTCTTTCATCTTGTAAAACTAACACTCTGTACCCATTAACACTAACTCTCCAGGACCCCTCTCTCTAGTCTCCGGCAGCGACCATTGTGCTTTCTTTCTTTAAAAATTATCTCCTCTCCTCTTTCCCCCACACTCAGTCTATGGTAACCACTATTCTACGAATTAGGCTTTTGTTTTTCTGGTCTTAGATTCTTGCTTATGGACTTCCATAGTTATATCTTTCCAGACCAAGATGAATTTTATTATTTATAATCTTCATAACAATATCATTGAATTCTAACTCTGTTCCAAGCATTATGCAAAAGAAATAAATGTATTTATTTATCCTGTATAACAATCCTATGAGGTAGGTATTATTTTAGTCCTCATTTTACATCTGGAGAACCAGATAAGTGACTTGGCTAAGGTCATACACTTTGTAGCATTGGAGCCAAGACTTGTTCTGAAAACATCTGTGGGAACATTATCAGTAAGTGCAAGAAGCCGAAGAATGGAATTGTGGGTATCACATCCCTTGTCATTCAGCAGATTCTGTTTTAGTTAGGAATTTTAACAGTGGATGTATTATTAAAAGTTTTTTTTTGAAATGACTAAATTTTATAGTCACCTGAAAGAACTCTACATCTTACCAATATCCTGAGGAATTGGAAGAATTGCCTTCTACACAGCCTTCCCCAATTCCAAAACATACCATAAGGAGATAGTAATAAAGTTGCACATAATTTAGTGGTCACGGGGCACTATGAACAAACCCACAATCTGACAGCATGACAAAACTCCCAGGCAGTGATCTCAGCCAGAGGTGGTCTCCAGGCTCATTTAGTTCATGCCCCAGTGTCTCTTGCTCCACCATCTCCCCCTGTGCTCTGCCTGAGTTTACTCCTGCTTGCAGAACCAACTGTGGTAATTCAATTGTTTCAAACTGTCAGGGCCTATAAGAAAACCTGTCACTCAACCATTTTTGTAGCTTCTGCCTCTAGATTTGCTTGGTTCTGACCTTTTACTTTAGAATGAAGCCTGTTCTAGGTCTGTGGTCGAAGGCTCTACTTTAAGCCTTCTTCTTGATCATTCTGTTTTCACAGCCCCTCGCAGCTTACCCAGAACTGCGCCAGCCACCGTGGCTGACCAGGGCATGGATTTATTGTGGCAGCAAACATGCTCCAATAACAGTGATAAGCTTGTGAGAAAGCAAAACATTGTATATATGAGAAAATATTGTAAGATGAGGAAGTATCTAGGAGGCTGACGAGGAAAATTCTAGGATGAAGGAAAACAGGTGTAGTTAGAGAATTTAAAAAAATGGTGGTCAGGAATATGTAGAAAGAAATTGGACTTGTGAGCCTATCCACTGGTAGACTATCAAACCCTTAATAAAGAGAAAATTCCATTGTGTACATGCTGACAGTGTTAAAGTTTTTAATATAATGGGATACTTGTTGAGAAATTTTTACCATATTTCAAGAAAAATACTTTTCTTCATGAGGGGGCTTGTTGTTTTATGGTAAGAATACACATGTCCAGCCTGAGAAGAGAGCTAGAGTGGGATGTAGTCATTCTCTTCCAACCCCTTGGAACTTATTCAGTGACTAACAAATCATTTCTGATTATATACTGTGTGCCAAATACTCTGTACATCAGTGGGAATCCAGTAGTGAACAAAGCCCATTGAGATCCAGGCCTTCACAAAGCTTATCTTGCCCGACTCCTCTCGCTGGGTAGGTAAATATGTCCAAGCATATAAGTATCACATTCCAAAAAACTCTTTTAGGTCAGGTGCTGGGAACATGATACATACGTCTCAGGAAAAGAATAGTGGTTAGTTCTCTGATCAGCCTAAAAGTGTTTAACAACAAAAACATATCCAGTGTGGATTAATGTTATCACTATTTCAACTGCATTGGCATTGCTTTAATGGTAAAATTGTTTGGAATTATAATTTAGAATGGATCCCAGCAAGCTACATTTCTTTCTCTCTGCTTAGTAGCAGTGACTCCACTGAAATTCGAATTGGCCCTAGTGGTGCTGGAGGGAGCCTTGGAAAAAGCTGGGATGTGGTTTTTCCAGCCCAGGCATTCACTGGTTAGGGATTCCCAGGTACCAGTTGACATTAATCACTGCATACAAACAGGGTTCTGATTTAGGCTCCTCCCTCTTATCACATGTATGGATGATTCATTTGTCAAGTTCATGATCAGAAAACGTGCTGAAATCTCTCCATTTCCTTTGCATCATCACAAAATCTGTGGCTTGAAATATGAAGGTACTTACCATAGATGTTCTGAATTATTTGAATTACCATTCAAATTACAGACCTTGCACTGAAATGATTCCTAAAACAAAACAAACAAACAAACAAAATGTCACATAGAAAATCCTTCCTCCTTTGGTTCTTCTGATTCTGTATACCATAACTTAAGCTAAAAATACGCTTTTGAAGACTGATAAACAATAAAGAGAAACACATTTATTTCCCAGAAATAAAATTTTATTATTTTACCATCTAAAAACCAAGCAGACATGTAATCGTATTAAGATGGGAAAAATATCCCATCCTGAAATAGTCGAGGAGTGATGATGAGACAGTGGAATAGAGTTCCATTCACAAGGAACTTTAATCTTTGTTTACTCATTTTTTGAAGACAGTAACTCAGATGGTAAAATTTGGAATTTTTCTAAAGAATGTCAAAGAAGACCAGGATGAGCTGCATAATTACATAGATAGTTAATATTAAGTTAGTAGGTCGCAAAGGTGATATTGCTCATCTGATCTGTCAGGGGTGGGAAGAGTTTGCACACGTATTTCTGAACATCTGGGACTATTTCCTTGTTAGGCCGCTCAGCAGCAGCAGGGGGAGGTCCTGCAGGTGCTGCGGCAGGGGGCCGGCTGGCAGCAGGGGGGCCGGCAGCAGGGGGCCTGCACGCATATGGGCTGGCAGCAGGTGGAGGCCCAGCAGCAGGGGCGGCAGACCACGGCTGTGCAGGACGTGGGGCAGCAAGTAATGGGGCAACAGCAGCCCTCCTGCACGCCGCAGGGGTCACAGCAGATCCGGTGGTGGCAGAACACAGCCGTGCAGGACGTGGGGCAGCAGGCGATGGGGCGGCAGCAGCCCTCCTGCAGGCCGCAGGGGTCACAGCAGACGGGGCGGCGGCAGGGCTCGCAGATGGGGCGCGTGCAGCGGGGCACGCAGGTCACGGGGCGGCACACGGTGGTCTGGCAGCAGCAGGGGCGGCAGCAGCAGGGGTCGCGGCAGCAGCAGGGCTGGCAGCAGCCTCCGCCACAGCTTGAGCAGGTGGAGCCACAGCAGGAGCCAGTCATGGTGGTGTCTGGGGCTGGGCTGGGTGGGCTGGTGAGAAGAGTTGGGTGGTCTCAGATATGAGCATCTCCCTCCCCGTCGGGCCCTTTATATACTCTGGCCAGAAGCTGATAACCCTAGGCCACAAGGTCACTTCCTAGAGTTGTGGTTGCCCATTGAAATGAGAACTCAAGATTGATGTATTCAGTTGCTGAGGCAGCAACAGCACTGAAGGGTGTTTTCCTTTCTTCCTGCCTTTGCATACTTGGTTAAATGACTACTTGGTGATTCATATCATCAGAAAAATTACTCATTGAATAGCCAATCCTCGCAGACCATGTGACAAGTTGAAAGTTTGAAGAATCCAGTGTTGCCACCAACACACTTTCCTTGGGTTCATCATCCATGACTAAGCACAAGACTGTTCACAGGCCTGGTTTCTGATTGACATTGTGATGAAGCAAGAATTTCTAAAAAAAAACCCCTAAAATGGCTCATAAAAGGAGATGTGTACCGATTCTGCTATGAGAAGAATGGCACAATGCTTTTGTAAAGCACCAAATTGCTTTACCTTGTTTGTATGGAAATAACCACCAAAACCACTAGCATGATGTTGTTATTAGGCCGTTAAGAGCTGGCCTGTAACTCATAGTTACTTATGAGACACTTATATGTAAATAGTGCTGTACTAATTGGAGGTGGAGAGGGAAAGGACAGAAAAATAAGTTATTCGTTGTTTCTGATCACACATTAATTAGAGACTTTAGGAAGTCAAGACAAAGGCAAATAAAGGAATTAAAGGAAAATAACTTTTCATGGGACAATAGGTCAAACTAAATGAGGATTTTATTGTTATTGTGCCCTTTTGAATGCCCTCCCTGAGTATGGCCTTAGAAATAAAATTGAATCTCAGAAGCTAAGCAGGGTCAGACCTGGTTAGTACTTGGATGGGAGACCACCTAGGAAGAACAGGTGCCGTAGGCGTAAAAAATACAAAAATAAGGGATTGTAAGCTGACAAGGGCCTTGCAATCTGTGAGGTCAACCAAGGGTTGCCTTGCCTAAAATAAATAAATAAATAAATAAATAAATAAATAAATAAATAGATAGATAGATAGATAGATAAATAAATAAATAAATAAATCGAAATTGAGATAGTTCTTGCTTCTAGGTGTGATATATGTACTTGTATTGAGTTCTTCAAAATATATTAACGTATTTATAAAGTAATCAATTCTATTTCTATAGTAGATGCTTTGGTTTGTTAGCTGAAAGTTTTGATTGCTTATGAAGTGTGAACTTGAGCCTCTAAAAAAGACTGATGATTTAAGTGAACTGATGAGTGATAAAATAGCTTTGTATTTTTGAGCTATAGCTAAGAAAAATGGGAGTATAGAAAATAAGTGTACAGTTGGAAGACAAGGTAAAGACAATATTGTCTAGGGTTGCTGATGGCTGTCAGACCAAATTTGTCCCCAAAGTGTGTTTTGTTTGGTGTGATAATTTTAATATTCCTTTTGGTCCACCATAGCCCTGGTCCTTGAAGGCCTTTGACTTTGTGACTCATTGTAGTCCATTAGTCTTTGGAAGGCCAGATTTGTAAAATAGTTTCTCAGAGTCATACAGATAAAAGAGTGGCAAAGCTTTAAGAATACCACAGGTCTTCTCTTGAGTATAAACACTGATAATTGACTCCTAGGTCTTTTTCCAACTGAGTCACTTCAAAGTAGTGAACGTGTAGTAGTAGTTATCAAAAATTCTATCCCATCTAGTGAAATAAATAAGAACTTGCTTGATTTATGATTTAACATATTGTTATTTGGCTTAGAATATATAGAGATCCAAATATTAGGACTAGAAATATGTCTGAAAATTCACTGCTTTTGTTGACAAAAGGACATTGTACTAAGAAATCCTGTGTTTTAAAATCACAGACTGTCAGCAACTTTGCTGTCTGAAGTCACATCAGTAGGAAGGGAACATTCCACTATTGCCTGGCCAGGATCTCAGCTACCTTAACACAGAGAAGCAGCCTCAATATCCAGCCCAGAGGCAGAGTTTCAGGTAAGAGATTTCAGACACAGCATTCCTCATTCATCTTAATTATGTAGTTTCCAAAAAAAGAGGACCATAAGTCCTTTTCACAGGCCAGTCCTGATGTTAATTTTTTGCACAAAGCCCTGTTTTGCTTTGAGCCTATCAAAACGCCATTTCCTGTAATTTTACCTAAGTCCACTATTCCTTGAAATCCTGCAGAAACCTTTTCTCTTCCTTTGTGCGATGGGATGCCCGTGGACCTATGCTGTGTGTTCGCCCTTGCTGTAGCATGTTAATGGACCTAAGCTTGTGGAACAAGAGATGTGTCACTGGTCTTTATCATTGGTTTTGTTTTTGTTTTTCTTTTGGCGGATTGTATCATTCAGATTCCAGGAGTACTACAAGGGCATAATTACCAGACTGGGAGCAAGTAAATGTTAACCACGGTGGTGATAAATTATGGGATTTTTGTGGTTGGATTGGAAAACAGTGTAGTATTGATGACTTTTTGTGATGGTGAGCCATGCCCTCAGCTTAATAGTTTCATGAGTTGTATTTTTTAGGAACTAATGTGTGGGCTATGGATGTTAGGAAATATTTAAATTCTGAAAACAGAATATGCATTCTCTGTTCTCCAAAGTGATCTTTAAAATATCCTTTGATCATAAGGGTCAGAGATGGGGGTGGGGAATATTGACGGACTAGGGGCAGGAGGAGGATGAGGAAGGCGAAAAGGATTCACATCCTTCCTCTGCCACCTAGCAATTGTGCGACTTAGAGCAAATTCTTGTACCTTGCCAGCCCCAGTTTCCTCATCTGTTAAACGGGAAGAGTTTTTTTGTCCCTGGTGTTCTTCATAGGCCAGGTTTATCGTAAAATCCATACAGGTGTGAAAGACAGAAGAAATGACTATCATTCGTTGAAAAACGAAAATATTTTAGTTGGAAAAGACAGAAAACTCTAGATGATCAGGGACTGGTAGGATTTATTTCTAGAATTTAAAAAAGAAATATCTCTTCTAAGTGATTTGGGTATTCAAGCTGCCTAAAGCCAGAGAAGACTAAATCAGGTAATCTTTTGGAGTCTCCTACAGCTTTGAGTTATTTAATTCTTTGGGTGGTTCAGGGTGAAAGGAAAAGTTTATCAGATGCATATATTCTCCCCAGCTCTTTTTTTCTCCTGATGCTAAATAAACCTCTATTCATGAATCCTGTAATCTAGGACTCATTCCTGTAGACTCTTATGTAGACTTTTAAAGAGCCTTTTCATTCCAAGACAGCCTTGATCTGACGCTGAATTATTTGGCCTTCTTTATTATATTTATTAGGAAATTTGTTTCTGTAAGTGCATGTGGACTGTCCTGGGTGGGAGAAGCTATCCTTGAATCCTTTCCCACTCTCAATGACATGATATGTAATAAAAAGCACATCTTTTAAGCCTGTTTGATGCAGTGACGCTCAAATGTACAACAAGGAATATAAATAAATGGTACTGGGTGCTTACTATATGCCAGGCACTTTACATACATAAAGTCATTTAACTTTACCAGCAATCTACATTGGTGAGCTTTAATTTTCTTGTTTTGCAGATGAAGAAATCTTAGGGTCAGAGAAATTAAGTTATACTGATGCTGAAGGTTTTGCTTTAGGTCAATATCTACCTTTTAGGATTCTTATCATAAAGACAGTTTCCCTTCCAATTCAGTCTGATTCAACAAATAGAAATTAATTACCAGTTGTATTCTAAACATCAAGCTCAGTACCGGGGCCAAAATAAATAAACTGTGGCCCGTTGGTTGGAGGAGGAGAAATAGATCATCTCAGTACAATGTTTTATGGAGAGGGAGGTAAGCACAGGATCACAGGATGCTGTTGACACATGTTAGGGCACCTAACTTAGCATGTGTGCATACGTGTGTTTGTGAGCACATGCGCTCGTGTGTGTGCGTGTGTGTGTGTGTGTGTTCGAGGGATTAGAATAGAACTACTAGAGAAGACTGAAATGACCTTGGAAATGATTCAGAGTTAGGTAGGTGAGAAGGTGGAGGGGAGGGGAAAGTGAAAGGATCTTCCAGAAAAATGAAAGAACGTGACAAAACCAAAGACACGGGGAACTGCGCAGCATGTGTCAGTTACTGTGAGAAGTTCAATGTCGCTCGAAGTGAAACTTAACAAGGAGTGTTGAGACATGAACCTGGAGAAGTGGGCAAAGGACAGGCCATGGAAGACCCGGTGCGCATAGATTTCCTACCCGCGTGAGCAGCCCGATGACCAGCGTGGCCGTCCTGCGGCGCCGTTCAAAACTCACACCAAGATTTTTAGCACTTCTCTTTCCCTCTCCTGTCTTCCGAATCCTCTTCTTTTTTTTTTTCCTTTTCCTTCTTTATTCTCTTTCCTACTCATCGTCTGCTCATCTGTGTACACTAATATGCATGAACTAAAATTAATGAATCAGGTAGCAGGGAGGTTTACAGAAAAAAATAGTTTATTGTAAACAAGCGAGCCGCATATTACAAAAGATTATGGGGAGGGTTTGAGCAGCCTCTGGAATTGAGGATGGGATTGCCAAGTCCACTCTGGGGGCTTTTAAAAGTGGGCTTACCATCCATGGTGACTTCTGCTGATGGAGACACATGGGAATTTGGCTGAGGGTGGTGATGGACAACTTGTGTACCCAGATGGTAGGATATAAAAAGGACTATTGTCACCTTATGAAAAAATCTATTTTTCTTTCAACTTGATTAAAATGCCGAATCCGTGCTTAGGCTCCAGTGTGTTGCTCTGCGAGGACAGCTGGGTTTCAGCAGCAGCAGCAGGGGGAGGTCCTGCAGGTGCTGCGGCAGGGGGCCGGCTGGCAGCAGGGGGGCCGGCAGCAGGGGGCCTGCACGCAGATGGGCTGGCAGCAGGTGGAGGCCCAGCAGCAGGGGCGGCAGACCACGGCCGTGCAGGACGTGGGGCAGCAGGCGATGGGGCGGCAGCAGCCCTCCTGCAGG
>NW_024345479.1:1384222-1414752 GCF_902729225.1 Pteropus medius | reverse complement strand
CTGGCAGCAGCAGGGGCGGCAGCAGCAGGGGTCGCGGCAGCAGCAGGGCTGGCAGCAGCCTCCGCCACAGCTTGAGCAGGTGGAGCCACAGCAAGAGCTGGTCATGGTGGTGTCTGGAGCTGGAGTGGGTTTGGCTGGTGAGAGGAGATGGGTGTTCTCAGGTGTGAATGTCTTCCTCCCATCGGGGCCCTTTATATACCCTGGCGGAGAGCTGATAACTCCCAGGATGTATGGTCGCTTCCTTGTGAATTTCCTGGCCAATTAAGTGAGGACTTAGCATTGACTAATGGTGTTTTTGGTGACCCCTCACCTCATAAATATCCATGCACACACACCAAAAATGGTTTTTCTTTTCTTGTATTGTTTATTCTCACTAAATCTAGACATTGCACTAGATTCTGATGAATTTCCCTTTGAAATATTCCTAACTCATGAAAGAGAAAGAATATGTCTTCTAGACTAGAATAGTATCTAATCACACTACTCTTTAACCCCGAAGTTCGTATTTTATCCCTGGACTTCAAAGAGCCTCATCATTATTGCCCAAACGATGACTTGCCTCGTTAACACCCATGCACATGACAGTAAGAGGTTAATGGCAGCACTGCAGTGCAGACTAGCATCACCTGCTTCCTAGATGTCTCCCTCCATGACTCACTGGAAGGTAGGTTTGTGGGTTTTCACACGAAGGGGGACCACATGGAACCCTGGATCCCTGCCATCCAGGTCTAGTCACTCTCTCCCACTAGGGCCTGGTCTGTCTTGCCCTGGTTATAAGGTCTCCTCATTCACCTGGAATTCCTCCCTCATCCTTCCAAGCCAAACTCAACTTCTACCTTGATTGTAAAATCCTCATTGATCTGTTATAATTTTTATCTTCGTAATTTATTTGGGATTAGTCATTGCATATGTGGAATTCAGGAAGGGACTGTAGAGGATCTGTAGGCCTATCCCCTCATTTTACAGGAGGGGTCATGTGTGTTTCCCATAGTCACACAGTGAGGTCACACAGTGAGGTCTGGGGTCCAGGAAGCCTCATTCCTCAGCAAGCAGCCTCTGTGAACTTTATGTTTATCAGGCTCAGTACACCAGAGTCTTCAGACAGGAGAGAGAACATGCCAAACTTTGAAGTGAGTAGTATCTTTAAAAGTGATAAGGAAAGAGAATTAGGGAAATGTTTTGCCCAATGACAGATAATCTGAACGGGCCTCAGGGCTTCTGCTCTAGGTCGGATCTATGCTCCAGCACAGAAATTTCTCTCTGAGGCTCAACAAAAGTGGACTAATGGGTTTGTGGGGAGCCTGCTTGTTTCCTGGACGTTGGTCTCAAAGTGTTCTGGTTTTCCTTGGTAACTCATCGCAGCACTGTGAGATATGCCTGCACTTGTCTAATTCCTGTTATTATTTATTTATATCTTCACTCTATACCTTACCCTTTATGATAAGTTCCATTAATTTACTTTTTATTAGTGAAGTAGATCAACACTTTTGTTTGGATTTAAAAAAAAAAGAAACCTGTCCAATCGATCCCAATTACTTTCCATTAGCACTAGTGAAAAAAGGAGGGCCAAGAGCTTGCAAACCACTAATCAAATGCTTTTTAATAGTCATTTTTCCTAAAAGTACCCCATCAGCTTCAAGGGAGAGACTTTTTGTTGTCATGGGGGAATTAGTTCTATTTTTGCTTTGATGATACCATGGAAGGTACCATAGATGTGAATTATACCAAATTCATTCTCTGTATTCCTCATGCCGAGATTCTCCCTTGGCCTCTTTTATAATGTTAGATGATTTTTACTGTGCAGACTAAATAATACTCTGAGATGACATGGCTAGAATTACATGCGATAGTCTAGGCAAAGTCATAATTTGGTATAAGGATAATATTTTTGATTTCTTTACAAATAGCCTTTTTGTTTGTGACTCACTTTCTGTGGACATTTTTGGCCTTTGAACTAATATATCATAGTTTTAAAAGAAATCTTATTTTCTTTTCTAACTAGGCTCTTACTGGAAGCCTATACACATTTTCTTCTAAGAATAGCTTCTAAAAATCCCTTTGGATGTACTGTTTCATTTGCTGTTGCTGGATATAAGCTTTCATTTTTCTTCACACTATGTAAAAACTTTAAGTTACCATTTATTGAATATTGATATGTTCCAGGAACTGGATAGGTATCTTTACCTATCTTAATTGTCACCGTAATGATTAATCGAGTTAGGTATTATAATCTCCACTCTATAGAAGATGAATCTGAAATTTAGAGAGATTAACTAATTTGTAACTAATTCCAAGTCTGAATCCAACCCAAACATGTCTGGTCCTTAGGCCTATGTTTTAACAAATATGCTTATAAAAAAGAATGGGTTGGGATTCTTCTTCAATTTAATATGAATAACTTTATTTTGGACTATCCATAAGAGCTTATTTTTATCTATAAATTTAGAGATTTATTAACCTGTGTCCTTCAGAAAGTTTATTAAAATAAAACCAACCTTGGCACAAACACTTGGGTACTTCCCTCTTTTTATTTTCTTTACAGAAAACTATCAGCCTAATCTTTTCATACTGATAGGTATATTAAGCTATTTTCTCATTACCACCACAGTTGAATTAGTCAGCTATGGCTGCATAACAAGCAACCACAAACTCTCATAACATATAATAAAAAATATTTATTTCTTGGTCACATGTCTGCAGGTCAGTTGGGTTTTGGTTGTTTAATGCTGGTTTTGCCTTCTGGCTACTTTTTAAAAAATTTTTAATATTCAATTACAGTTGAAAATAATATTTATATTAGTTTCAAGTATACAGCATAGTGGTTGGTTAGACATTTATATAATTTAAACAGCGATCCCTTCAATAAGTCTAGTGCCCACCTGGAACTGTACATAGTTATTACAATATTATTGACTATATTCCCTATGCTGTACTTTATGTCCCTGTGACTAATTTGTAACTACCAATTTGTACCTCTTAATCCCTTCACCTTTTTTGCCCAGCCCCCCTAAATCCCTTCCATCTGGCAACCATCAGTTTGTTCTCTGTATCTCTGAGTCTGTTTCTGTTTTGTTTGTTCATTTATTTTGTTCTTTAGATTTCACATATAAGTGAAATCACATGGTATTTGTCTTTGTCTGACTTATTTCACTTAGAATAATATGGCTATGGATTAGTTTTGGACTTTCTTCTGAATTAGGGTTGCCAGATTTAGCAAATAAAAATACAGGTCCCTCAGTTAAATGTGGATTTCAAATAAACAACAAATCATTTTTTAGCATATCTGAGCATGCAGATATCGGGGCATACTTACAGAAAAATTTGTTGTTTACCTGAAATTCCAATTCAGTGAGACATCCTATATTTTAGCTGACAGCCCTACTTCTGACAGTGTAAACAAAAGGGAGCAATTCTAATCATGCAGACACATTTCAAGTCTTTTCCTGGATCATGTCCTCTAACATCCTATTGGCCAAAGCAAGTCACATGGTGAAGTCCAAATCACAGTGGGAGGGTGGGAGAGGATTCTTCTCCCAGGGGGATAATGGGGGAGGGAGTAAATATAAATGAAGAACAACCTAATCAACCAGCAAATCAGTTATTTTAATAACCTTTGCTGTGAAGCATGGACAAAGACTTCTAGAAAGTCAAAGTAGATTATGTCTATTGGGTCTCCATTCATGTGAATAGCTTTTACTCCCTGTCTTCTTTTTCTTCTTGGTCAACCAAGAAATGTCATAGATTAAACAGGGACTTCCTGATTTCTCTATAAGGAATTCATGTTGTCAATCTCTCATTAGTTTATATTTGATTAGGTGTTCAAAAGAAAAAAAAAAATTCTCTTGGGAATAGTACTGATTTTATGAACATGGACATTAATTTAATCAAACATTTCATTAGAAATTATATTTCATTGCCTACTATGAGCACCAATTATTCCAATGATTAAAAGGTGAAAATTTCTCTTGGGAAAAATTAATGAAGAACTCCAGCAATACCGATACTAAACCTATATGAAATCCCCCTCTGATTACCTACGTGTAGGGATTCTTGATATAATTTTTAAAAGTAATAAATTACTGAGTTTAAAACAAATAAAATAAAAATCCCCAGGCACCAGAATGAAGAAGGAACTTAAGACCAGATTGTTCAATCTGTGGCTTCTTTGGGATATGGACCAATGACTCGGGACTGGGCTTTTAATTCCCTCGCAGGGTCTCAAGATATTACTTTGGGACCATGAAAAGCTGAGACTCTGGAGGCATCTCTCATATGAGATAGAAGAACTGGAAAAACTCAGTAAGAGAAGCCCAATGAATCTTGTGCTTTGGCAAATGTTGATAGAAGAAAAAATAATTCTGTATTCAGAACTGAAAGCTTACAATTTAAGTGAGTTTGGAATCCAAATTTAGACTTCTGAGTGATGTGGGAATCTCAAGTTGACAAAGTCATTTGTTTTCAGCCAGAGGAAGCCCTAGGATTCTCAGTAGTAGCAAACTCAAAACCATCTTGAGGAGGGAACCAGTGGAGGTCCATTTCCTTGCGTGATGTGTCATTATTTGTCGTGAGGTAATATTCTTCAGGAATTGTTTTTACTGTAAGACTTTCATTTTCCTTGACTGCGGAAGTGTCCTTATGATTTTATTTCTTATTATTAACCAAACAATTATTGGTCTCAGTTACATCTGGATAGTAGGCTTCTACTCTTGTTAGCTCGTTTGGTGTTATGGTGACAAATATGACTTTCCTCCACTTCTTCATCTTTGTGATTTCTTGCCACCAGAAACCCCGTGGTTCATCTGGATGACAGTGAAAATGCCGGCTCTTAAAGCCTTAGCATACACATTCCTTAGTAAAATCACATTTTGGCTGGGGAGGGGGTAGAGGGTACTAGGCAGTAATTATTCCATTTAACACATAGTAAAAGATCATTTCGAGCAGGAGATGATTGTAGAATTTGTCCAATCACAGTACCTGCTCCTAAATTAGGGAGATGTTCTAGATTCTCTGTTTTTTTGAGACCACGCCAGTCACACTGAACTCTTCAGCTTCTGAGTCTCTTTTAGTTTCACCTACAAAGTTTCGATAGTCTTCGTTTGTTGATCAAAAACGAAAGAGAGGGCACAATCTGCCTCTTGACATTTTTACTTTTATTTTTAAGTAAAAAAAAAATACTTTTTGTTTTCTTTCACCCTATCAAATCTCGGGTGTGTAGGAGTTATGCCATCTCGTTTGTAACAAGGAGTTGGCAAGACATGCTCATAGCCCATGAGCAGCTGATGTCAGGTGCTCCCCTGGGGCCATTTTGCAATCCGGTAGTTCTCTTATCCTCTATTTCCCTTGTCTTAAATATAAAGAGCTGTCATCACCCATAGTCCTACATCTACCAATAACTGTAGCCAAAATTTGCTTATCATAATTCATAGAGGTGAGGATCCAACTCTCTTGCATGAATAAATGCTTTTACCTAGTATACTAATAAGTGTAAGACAAGAAGGAAGGTAACCTCAGGACTGGTATTGCCTTAGCTGAGCTTCCCCATCCTGTAGCCCCACACTGGCCAGTAGTATCTTGAAGCTCTTCCCATCGAGAGGTAGATTCTGTTTCTCTACTCTTTGTGTCTGGTTTGGCCTTGTGACTTATTTTGACCAATAGAACATGGCAGATGATTTGCTGTATGAGTCCTGGAATCTAAGCCTGAAGAAGCCTTGAAGTTTCACCTTTGCCCTCTTGGAACAATTCTACTATTATACAAAGAAGCCCAGTAGAGCCTACCAGAGAATGAGAGGCCATGCAGAGAAGAACCAAGGCACCCTGGTGACAAGCAGCACCAACTACCAGATGTGTAAATGAGGCCCTCATGGGCCTTTCAACCCCAGTTGAACATCGAGACGAATACAGTAGCATCGGTGAGACCAGACAAGATCATCAGAAGGCTGCCCAGTCAATGCACAGAATTGTGAGAAATAACTAATTGTTATTGCCTTAAGCTATTAAGTTTTGGGGTGGTAGTTATGCAGCAATAGATAACTGAGACAAATTGTATATATTAAGTTAATTTATACATGTGAGCAATTGCCCTTGTGGAGAATGTGATCTGGGTGTCCCCTTCACATGAACTCCCACTGGTTAAGCTCCTTATCATGGAAGTAGTCACCATAGAAAATATTTAAATGGTTGAGAATGTGCGATGCTGCGATATTGCTTTAATTCTTAAATCTTTTGTTTGACTATTTTTATAGACAGTTACAGAATATTATTTTGGAAAAGAGTTTCTGATACTATCCAAAGCTGTTGCAATTTCAAATTCCAAGTTAAGGATTAGGAAATCTTGACACTGTTTGCTCACTGTGTAGGTTTCGATATCCTATGTAGAGTTCTCACTTCAGTACCAACATGTTCACAGGGTCAGTGTGAACTCCAGCTGAGAACGATTCAAAACTACAAGTTAATTTCCATTTTAAAAAAATCCTTAAAAGGAGAAGATGAGTTCTGAAATTCCAGCCTCCCAGGGTCAATATATGTTAGAATGTTAAGTGAGGAGATGTTTGAATTATGAGGAAAACCCTGAGAAACCACACTCAGAAACAGACTACACCATCCAGATGAGGCATATTTCCTTAAAAATACGATGAAGTATAACTCATTGAGTCATTAAATATATACAGTTTTTACACGTCAATCATACCTAGATAAAGTGATTTAAAAAAAAAATACAATGAAAGATGCATTTTCCCAGCAGAATTCAATTGGAAATATAACCCATTTTACAATTATAAATTTTGAAGTGTTGTTTATTGAATGAAAGGAATTGAGTGCATTTAAATTCTTTATAGGAGATTTTTCTTCTTTTATTGGCATGCACTCAGAAATTCGGTTTTACCCTTTTCCACAAAATAGGGCCAGTGATATTAATGGGTGTAATTTTTTTTAATTAAGAGCTAAAGACATGAATTAAATCTGTCCTAATTTAGGACATTAAGTCACATACATGTACACATACGCATACATGCAACTTTTGATCTAATATCTTAAATTATCTATATTTGATATAACGCTTATTTTCAAAGTGATTTCAACATGGGTTGTTCTTACTATATCTTCATGTAAAATATAACTGCCTAGTTACTGAATAAAACGATCATAAAAACAACAGAGAAAGATGCCATGAATTATCGTATGCGGAAAAGTTTATTAGAAAGCAGAGAAACAACAAATCATAAGAAATTCACCTAAGAGAAAATACAGAGTGCAATTGAACCCCCAGGTCTAAGAGTATCAAATCAGTGCCACTCAGGGACTGCAGATAATGTCCACCTTGTTGGAAGGATAATCTAGAACCCTAAAGTGATAAGGAAGAATGAGAAATTTAGAGCATTGGGATAATTTCTTAGTTGGCGGATTGCAAATCAGTACATATCTGGTCAACACTGAAAGGAAAAGATAGCGAGGGAGAGAGTTTAAAATTAACCAGAATGTGCTCCGAGTCAGTGGGGTAGTGGTGGGCTCGTTGTAATCATGAGGCCTGACCTACTGAATGATGCCAACTGTACTCCATGTGTCCTAAGGGTTAGCACGAAAAGAATCTACATCTGTGAGGACGAAGTAAATCGAGATGGTGGACACAGGGCAGGGGGTTCAGCAGCAAGGGATGGCACAGCACATGGGGCGGGGGCAGGTGGAGATGACACAGGTGGGGCGATAGCAAGTGCTCTGGCAGCAGACCCGGCCACAGACTGGACGGAGGCAGCAGGAAGGGCAGCAGCAGGGGCGGCAGCAGCTGGAGCCACAGCAGCTGGAACCACAGCAGGAGGGGCGGCAGCAGCTAGAGATGCTGCAGCTCGGCCTACAGCAGCAGCTGGAACCACAGCCAGTGGGGCGGCAGCAGCTGGAGCCACAGCAGCTGGAGCCACAGCAGCTGGGGCGGCAGCAGCTAGAGATGCAGCAGCTGGGCCTACAGCAGCAGCTGGAACCACAGCCAGTGGGGCGGCAGCAGCTGGACACACAGCAGCTGGGCCTACAGCAGCAGCTGGGGCGGCAGCAGCTGGAGATGCAGCAGCTAGGGCGGCAGCAGCTGGAACCACAGCAGCTGGGGCGGCAGCAGCTGGACACACAGCAGCTAGGGCGGCAGCAGGTGGTCCTGCAGCAGGTGGTCTGGCAGCAGCTGGGGCGGCAACAGGTCTCCTGGCAGCAGCCTTGGCCACAGCCCTGGTCAGAGCAGACGGAGCCACAACAGGAGTTGACCATGGTGTCAGAGGGTGGAGGTTCTGGGTGGGTTTCCAAGAGAGTGTGGTTCTTGAATCTGGGAATCTCCTTGGTCCACACCCCCCTTTATACCCTGCTGAAGAGCTGCTATCACTATGTCATTATTTCCTTGTTATTATTTACCCTTCTAGAAAACGTCATCATTTAATTACATAATTATGTGTTTCTAGTTAACTATTCCCAAATGGAGAAAATAACAGTTCTTTTTCTTGGTGAGCTCTTGTGTTTCCAATTGAAAAACATCACATTTCATACTTAGTGGGTGTCACCTTTGTTCCTGGAAGATGTGGTGTGTTTTACAAAGCACTCGTCACATGACTCTGACATTTTGTTTTGGAATGTGGCATTCCCTTCTATCTGTACACTGCTCCTTGAAAATCATGAGGAATTTTCTTATAATGCTAATGTATTTTTTGTTGCCAAAGATGAAGGGAACATGTGCTGGTCAGGTGAAGTATGACCTATTGGGAAGGAGGGTGTCCCATCTATAATGAGAATGACTGACCCTGTGTGGGGCATCTTGAATGATTAGGGAGATAGTTGGACTCCCAAGGAAGTTTCAGACTCTGCGTCGGATCGTATTTCACTGTCTCAAGCTGAGGTACTTAGTTTTCACTACTTTTAAATAGTGAAAACACATTTTTGCTGTATGTCTTCTGGGATAGGCATTAAGAGTGGGAAATTTTGATTTATCTTTTGATTGTTAACCTTGCCAAATGAGTATTTTATTACAGAAGCATTTGTTATGCATAAACAATATTTAAAACGATTAGGCCTTCGATAGCACGTATCCATGACAAAACTGAAGCTATCCAACCTTGGGCACATCAGGAGAAGGAGGGTTCTTCGGAAAAGACAATAGTGCTGAGAAATGTAGAAGGCAGCAGGAAAAGAAGAAAATTACATAGAAGATGAATTGACTTCATAAAGGAAGCCACAGGTGTGAGTCTGCAGAAGCTGAGCGGGGCTGTTAGGACAGGACACTGTGAATATCACTCATTCCCAGGGTCACCAGCAGTTGGAGCCGACTCAACAGTGTGTAACACACACAACATGCATCCAAGACAGTCTGTTGGGTACATGGAGCATAACAGATAATCCCTCTTTCCTGTAGGTACTTGAATAAGACATGCATAAGAAACAGAGTTTGGCAACAATTAAAAGAATAACAAATTATTTAAAAATTTTTTCAATTACAATCAATATATATTAGTTGCAGATGTAGCGATTAGACATTTCTATAACTTATATAATGATCACCCTGATAAGTCTAATACCCATCTGACACCATATATAGTTATTACAATATTATGAACTATAGTCCCTATGTTGTACTTTACATCCCTGTGACTGTTTTTATATCTGGCCATTAGTATATCTTAATTCCTTTCCTTTTTTCACCCATCCCCCTGAGTTTCTGTTTTGTTCGTTTTGTTTGTTTATTTTGTTTTTTAGATTCTACATAAAAGTGAAATCATATGGTATTTGTCTTTGTCTGACTTATTTCACTTAGCATAATACCCTCTAGATCCATCTATGTTGTCACAAATGGCAAGATTTCATTCTTTTTTAAGGGTGAGTAATGTTCTATTGTATATGTGTACCACATCTTCTTTATCCATTCATCTATCAATGAACTTAGGTTACTTCCATATATTGGCTATTGTAAATAATGCTGCAATGAACAAAGGGATGCATATGTCTTTTTGAATTAGTGTTTTGGTTTTTTTGGATAAATACTCAGATGTGGAATTGCTGGGTCATAAGGCAGCTCTATTCGTAATTTTCTGAGGAACCTCCATACTGTTTTCCATAGCGACTGCACAGATTTACAGTCCCACTAAGAGTGCACGAGAGTTCCCTTTTCTTTACATCCTCGCCAATACTTATTGTTTGTTGATTTCAAATTGTTTTAATTAAATAATCAATCAAAATATATAGTATGTGTATAAGTTCCATATTTCTTCCATGAAAGCTAAGGAAATACATCTATCATTTCTGAAGTAGTCATGATGTACCAGGGATACCATATATCTTATATTTGTTCTTAATCTTTAATGCCACCATATTTAGTGGAATAGGCAAAATAAGCAGAGAAATTAATAGAAAAAGAACTTGTGCAAGATTAAACAGAAAGTAAGCTTGTCTTAATCTTAGAGCAGCTAAAGAAGGTATGAAGAATAAAACTTGCAAGGCTTTGCTGAAGCTATTTCATCTTCTTGGAATATTTCTTCTTTCTTATCAGCTCTGCAAACTCCTATTCATCTCTCAAAACCCAGCTAAAATGCTTCCTTCTCAATGATATCATTTCTGAAAAACAGCCCCATTCATATATAATTCCTCCTAGCACTGTGCTCCTAATTTAGCACACTCTGCTATATCACAGTTATTTACTTCTGTCATCTCCCAGTTGGAATACAGGTGCTCTGAAGGTATGAGCTATGATACTTCCTTTGTTATCATGGTGCTCAGCACAGGGCTGGGACAGAGGACACTAGTAATAAATGTTTGTTAAGTGAATGAAGGCTTCTCAATATGGGCATATAATGGTTCTTTAAAAATATATACCTTTTGACTGATGTTGTAAAAAGGGAGAAATATTCCAAAGAGATCATAGTTACACTTGAAGAAAGCCTTATCTATCTATCATCTATCTATTTATCTATCTATCAGTCATCTGTCAGTCATCTATTAGCTGCATTCTTTGGTTAAAAAAAACCTCTGAAATACAGTGTTTTAAAAGATCATGAATCGTGTCCAAACTCTCTAAAACTTCCCCTTTGTTATATTCATAGAGGCACCATGACACCAGTTTCACTTTTTTTCTAAAGGTTAGGAAATGATTAGTTAAATTGCCTAAGACTACAAAGACTTTCTAGAGAAAACTAGTGCTCAATATCAGTTGACCTCTGTTGGAAGTTGACTATTCTGGGCTGTCCATTCAACAGGTATAGGCAAAATACAATCAACCAGGACCCACATATAAAACCTTTAAAAGAAGAGCAATCACATCCAATTTTCAGTGCCAGTCGAAAGAGGTTTATTTTGGTACAGGGAAATAACAAGGTATAAGAAAATCTTTGCAAAGGTATATAAGAGAAAGACTTCATTGGACTTCAGTGTCTGAGGGGTTAAAATCCATGGCCGCACAAGTGATGGAGACAACCTTCAAATTCCTTAAGCATGAGGAATAGATGTCCTGAAGACAAAGGGAGGGGTGTTGGAGGAATTTAATTTATTAGGAGATTCTGAGTGATTTCATTTGGGAAGAATGGAGTTTGGATAGAAGTTAGAGTGTGGACAGAGAATTAGTAGAACTGGAGTTTGCTTGTAGGAGCCAAGAGATGGATTCTCTTGAGCACTCTATGTTTTTGAAAAGATGGGTCTGCATCTATGGAGAGATAGGAGAGGAGGAAGTGGTATGTTCAAAGCAGATTCAGCAGCAAGGGATGGCACAGCACATGGGGCGGGGGCAGGTGGAGATGACACAGGTGGGGCGATAGCAAGTGCTCTGGCAGCAGACCCGGCCACAGACTGGGCGGAGGCAGCAGGAGGGACAGCAGCAGGGGCGGCAGCAGCTGGAGCCACAGCAGCTGGAGCCACAGCAGCTGGGGCGGCAGCAGCTAGAGATGCAGCAGCTGGGCCTACAGCAGCAGCTGGAACCACAGCCAGTGGGGCGGCAGCAGCTGGACACACAGCAGCTGGGCCTACAGCAGCAGCTGGGGCGGCAGCAGCTGGAGATGCAGCAGCTAGGGCGGCAGCAGCTGGAACCACAGCAGCTGGGGCGGCAGCAGCTGGACACACAGCAGCTAGGGCGGCAGCAGGTGGTCCTGCAGCAGGTGGTCTGGCAGCAGCTGGGGCGGCAGCAGGTCTCCTGGCAGCAGCCTTGGCCACAGCCCTGGTCAGAGCAGACGGAGCCACAACAGGAGTTGACCATGGTGTCAGAGGGTGGAGGTTCTAGGTGAGTTTTCAGAAGAGTGAGGTTCTCGAGTATGATCTGTCCTTGCCCTCTGTTGCTTTTATACCCTGCTGAGGGGTACTGTGACCAGGGATACAGGACTCTTCCTGTTGTTTATCTTAATTGAAAAGCAGTTAGTTTTAGTAAATAGGATAATTGCGTTTATCTGGTAAATATTTCTATTTATAGGAAAGGCACCACTTCCTTTTCCTGTTGAATTATGAGCTATTCAGTTTGGTTAAAGCTAAGTGTATCAACTCCCATATTTCTCCCTTTGTCAGATGTGTCTTTTCAGGTAGACACATTATATGACATTGTTTCATTGGATTTCACAAGTGTTGATTTTCCATTTATATATTTGACTCTAGGATAATATGTTGAGAATGGATTTTATGATGACTAAATCTCCTCTGTTGCCAAAGAGGTCAAGAACAAGTCATATATTATGCTGAGCAAAGTAAGTCAGATAGAGAAAGATAAATACCATATGATTTCACTTATATGCAGAATCTAAGGAACGAAAAGAACAAACTAATTAAAAACAGCCTCACAAATATAGGGAACAATCTGGTGACCACCAGAGCCGGGGGCGGGGGGGGGTTTGGGGCTGGGAGAAAGGGGTAAAGGGTCAAAAAAGTACAAATTAGTAGTTGACTGATGGTCATGGGGATGGGGAGCATGGCATAGGAAATGCAGTCAGCAGTGACGTAATAGTTATGTGTAGAGCCAGAGGGAAGATAGAGTAATAAAGGAGATCGTTTCATAAACTATAATATACATGTCTAACCAATGTACTATATATTTAGAACTAAAACTAAAATAAAATAAAGTGCTAAGGAAAGAACAAGTCATAGCAAATGCTGGTAGTAAAATAGGATGAAAGACCCATCTCAGAAGGCAGAGTGGAGGGGGGAGGGGGCGGTGCGGGCGGTGCATAGAGCCTCATGTGCAGCAAGGAACACTGTGATCCCTTTGGATTTACTGGATTGTCAATGAGGATTCTAAGGAAGTTCCTATCTGTGTTTTTCTTATTGAACATCTAACTTGAAATAGTTACAATGCAATGATTCACTACTTTTAAGTAGCAAAAACACATTGATTGGCATGATGGGTCCCTTTTAAAATTATTAAATTATTATTGACATGATCTTCAGAGATAGGGTATTATAAAGGAGTATTTTTATCTTATTTTGGTAGGTCAGCATACCCAATGGAATGTGTATAATTGAAGTGATGTCGAAATATATTTTTTTATATTCTGAGCTATTGTCTCTCAAGTTATGTTTGAAATATAAGGGTTAAACGTTCATCTCTGTCCCACAGGCACTTACTTAAGTAAAACCTGCAAGACCCATACATAAGCAACTATTAAGATTAGTAAACAAAATAACAATTATGTATTTAAATCCATATACTTCTTATAAAATATGATGTAATACTAATAGTTACTATTTTTAAGTGCCTATTATGTGTCAGGAATTTTTTGAGTCTTCTGTAATTGTTATGTTGTTTACAATACACAAGGATTCTGAGGTACAAACAATTTTCCTTATTTCTTAGACATGAAGTAATTGAAGTTGAGAGTTTGAAGTCACACAGTCAGTAGGGAAGGTGGTTCTCTCCTATCCTAGGATGTATGAAGAATAATAATCCCATGTCATTTCTCATGCTGTTTCATTTATGTAAATATGCTTTCTCCCTTGTCAACTTGGCAAACTCTTGCGCATCCTTAAAGTCCAGCCCAGATACCAACTCATCTCTAGCTAATATATGTTTTGATGTCTACCACATTCAAAATGAATCCTTACCTCCTTTTTGCTCCAAGATATACCTGTGACCTAGGATATCACAGTTTATTATAATTGGTTTATGTCTCTATTTTTCCAATTCTTCTATATACCCCATGAGGTCAGAGGCTGTCTTATTTGTATTATAAATATGGTGCCTAGCAATTGCCCTGAATTAATGTTAGTTGAGCAAACGTGGGATTTATTGAAAACATGCAGCATTTACTCACATTTTAACATACTATAGGTAATCAGCATGGATGGAGAAGAAAAGAAAGAGCATTCCCCAATGGGGGCAAGATTGAATAGGGGTATATTTTGGGTTTAGGTGGAATAAATGCCTTGTCTAGGTGATATGTGTAGGAGAGTAGAGAAAAATAATAGTGCACTGATTGAACGAGGAGAATTTAAGTATATTTTTGAATGTATACAAAGAGAGTGAATATCACATCATCACAAAGTTGGGAGAAAGATGTGAATAAATATCTAGATCTTGTAATATTATTTGTCTTGAGGTGGATGGAGTGACAGGAAGAGGGAAGAAAATTTAGGTGTGGTTGAATCTAGGGTGAGAGATGAATACTGTCTCGTTTGGTGACAATGAATGTGGTAACCAAGATATTGATACAATAGACATTTCAAAGAGAGTCACAATGGGCAGTAGAGGTATAGGAGATCCCATCATTAAAGAGGACTCATAATTTAATATTTTTTCAATTGCAACACAATTTGTGAAAAGACAATAGTGAAAAGACAATCACTTATAATAAAAGAAATACATAAAAAAAACTCAACATAAAGTAAAAAGACAAATGGCTAGATAAAAAAAGAAAAACAATTTGCAATTTATACCAAAGGAAAAGGGCTAATGTCCTTAATATATAAAGCATTTTAAAAATTAGATTAGAAAAAAGGCCAAAACTCTGATGGAAAAATAAAATGCAAATCTTTCCTCACTGTATAAAAGTTCACAATCTTATACATAAGAGTAGAAATGAAATTATATGAGACAGCACTTCTCACCTGTAAGGTTGTCAACAATTCAAAATTTGACAACATTCTTTGATAGTGAGACTATGTAGAAACAGGCATGCTCACGCTTTTCTAGTGAAGATCCTTTGGCTTAACTATCCCAATTCCGTAAATTATCTAAAAGCTATGAAGCAAAAAATATGGAAAAAAATGTTACACAAGATTATTTATAGCAGCGCTATTTGTAAAAGCAAAACAAACAAAAAATACTAGATGCATTGGAGTATTCTTCAATAAGGTACTGGTTAATAAACTCCAGTGCATCCACATAATGGAATAACATTCAGCTGTGAAAAGGAATAGGGAATAGCTCTGTATGCTACTATGAAGTAATCTCCAGGAACTATTATTTTTTAAAATTAACTTTCATTTATATTAATTTGAAAAAATAGTTGTCATAAAAAAAGGATAGGTTATTAAGAGATAATAAAGCAGGTGGAGAAAAATATGCAGTGTTTTACAATGTCTAAAAGACCAAGGAAACAAATATAGAGAATATATTTGTTCACATTACATTATTTTTCAAAATAATGAAAGAATAAAGAAAAGGTGAGAAAACACAAAAGGGGGACTTACACATCCAACCAAGATGGAAAAACAAAGACTGGGTTTACCTTCCTGCCTGAAACAACTAAAAACAAACAAACAAACAAAAACCTGAATGAATGAAAATGAATGTTTATGCATAACAAATGCTTCTGTAATAAAATACTCATTTGGCAAGGTTAACAATCAAAAGATAAATCAAAATTTCCCACTCTTAATGCCTATCCCAGAAGACATACAGCAAAAATGTGTTTTCACTATTTAAAAGTAGTGAAAACTAAGTACCTCAGCTTGAGACAGTGAAATACGATCCGACGCAGAGTCTGAAACTTCCTTGGGAGTCCAACTATCTCCCTAATCATTCAAGATGCCCCACACAGGGTCAGTCTATATCTAAAACCACTGTCAGGCAGAGGAAAACATTTGTGCCTTGAGAGGAGACACAAATGAGGTGATCCCTAGGATTGCCGGGACAAAGGAGGCCAAGACAGCTGGAACTCACAGGGCAGAGTACCAGAGAGAAGAGAATTGCACTGAGAACCCCAGAGATCTGCAGAAGCTCTACCTGAATACTGATCAGTGCACGTGTGTGCAGAAACTATCCAAGGACAGAGAAAGACTCCCCCAACACTCAATCCCATAAAGGGCAAAGGAACAATCCTTGGAGCTGATCTTCATGTTCTCATGAGCTGGAATGAAAAATCCGGTAATCCACAAAGTATTAGATAGAGAACTCTAAAAAGTATTGCATCAGAATGGGGGAGATTTTTCTTAAAGTCTATTCCAGTCCCACCTCATACAGTTTCTAAGCAAGTCTTGAAAGGATCGAACTGTTAAGTAACTTAGTTGCCTTCCAGAACAGGTTTTCCAAAGTTTTTCTCTAATTTTTATCCATGAATTCCTGAGAACGTCTATTTTGTCTAATGACTGAAGAGACTGCCAATGAAAACTAAGCTGTGACTAAGGTGGTCCAACCTCTTCCTTAAAATGGACAAAGCCATGTTGTCTGTCCTACAAATGCAGGTAAAAAACGTTTGTCCAAACTGCATAGAAAATCTTAAAGGAGAGTACCATTACACTGAATTCCTGTACAGGGAAGTGATGCTTTATTTTGGCATAGAGTTATAACATAGGAACATTTGGAGAATAAGAATCAGAAAGGAGAATCTTTTTTGGACAATTTAGGGAGAGACTATAAAAATGTGTAATCTAAGAATACTGAAATCAAAGTACATTGTCTTGAACTTGATGATCTGGTACCCAAAAATTAAGGAAGAGGATCGGGGGAGAATTTGTTGCTCAAAACAATAGTTGGCATGTTACAATCAGATTCACACTTAGATAAGAGGGAGAGGTCCAGAAGGAGTAGTATTTGGACTGAGACCAACATGTGCTCACAGTGTCAGTGGGCTCATTAAAATCATGAGACCCAACTCATTTGAGAAACATGAGCCTGTCCTAATGGTCAGCACAAAAGGAGGGTCTATGTCTGTGAGGACAGAAGTAAACGGAGATGGTTCACACAGGGCAGGGGACTCAGCAGCAAGAAGAGGGGCAGCACATGGGATGGGGGCAGGTGGAGATGATACAGGTGGGGTGATAGCAAGTGGTGTGGCAGGAGACCTTGCCGCAGACGGGGAGGAGGCAGCAGCTGGAGCCACAGCAGCAGGGGTGGAAACAGCTGGAACCACAATTGCTGGAACCACAGCAGCTGGGGCAGCAGCAGGTGGTCCTACAGCAGGCAGTCTGACAATAGCCTTGGCCACTGCCATGGTCAGAGCAGATGGAGCCATAACAGGTGCTGACCATGGTGTCAGAGGATGGAGGTTTTGATATTAGTAAAAGAGCGTGAGCTTAGTGAATTTGAAAGTCTCTCTGCTGAGGCTGCTGTGTCCAGGTCCTGGACCATTTTTTAGTTTATTTTCCTAAAAAAAATATTATTCTAAAATTAGATCATCGTATTTTTCTGGTAAAATATTTTAAGATGAAGAAAAATAAGTTTTCCTTTTCTGGAAAGGAAGATTTCCAGATTGTTAAGATTTTCCAATCTGGTCTTTTCCAGAATCATCATTCTTATTTTCTTGTTTGTCAAGAGGGCCCGTCAATTGATTTAGTCACTGGTATTTACCTGCGATCTGTGTATCATTCCTTGATGCCATTTGGACTAATTATTCTCATCATGTCAAGATCTCTTTGATGTCAAAAGAGAAGCAGAATTATAGTAGGGAATAGAAAGAAAAAGGTTCATCTGTGAATTACCTGTGTGCAGTGAGGAAGACAGATCCTATTTGTGAGTCATAAATGTTCATTAGATAGTGGACTCTCTAGTTGCTTCAAAGTATGTGCTAAGTACTACTTCCTGTATTCACTTTGAAACTGTTGGCAATGACTCATTGTTTTTAAATATTAAAAGTTGCTTGGAGGCAGCTTGAAGGGACTCTCACTGCCCAATACGGAGTAACGTAAGCACCAAAATGAATAATGGCAGTGATGGATTTTAACTCATTAAATAAGAATCCATGAGTCCATACTGAGACTAATTTCATAAAAAGACTTTTTTAAGGAAGATGAGAAAGTTATGGCAGTAAAACGTCAACTAATAAATATAGAAGAAAAAAAAAGTTACAAAATCATAATTTACAACCCTCACAATAAAACATGATTCAAGTAAATATCATCAATGGATGCTATAACTATTGAGTGAAAGTTTGATGGGGAATAGGATATTTGTATACTTTCTAAGTAGTTCTCCATCGATTATTTATTAATTTCAAAAGAAAAGATAGTGACTTTACAGTAGAGAAACTTGAGAATATAACCTTAACCACGGGATCAAATTAGCATCATTAATAATGGGGCAAACTGACAAGTGTCTCCTTACATCACATACTGAAAGGACACATCACTGTAGTATTTTTTTCAGAATGCATCACCTGAATCTAATTATGAGGAAACATCAGGCAAACACAGACCAGAGAATATTCTACATAATGACTGGCCCATTCTCTTTAAAAAATGTCAAAATTGTCTAATATAAACATAACTGAAGAAGTGTTTCAGATTTAAGGAGACTAAAGAGACACAATACCTAAATGTAATACATGGATATGGATAAAATTTCTCTATAGGACATTATTGGTACAACTGGCAACATTTAGATATTAAATGTATGTTAGCTAATAGTAATGCATCATCATTTAATTTAATTTATCTTCATGCTGGGGTTATGCAAGAAAATGTCCTTAGTCTTAGGATCTAAATCTATCTCTGTCTAAATTATATCATTTCCTTTCTTCTTACCTACCTACCTACCTACCTACCTACTCCATTCACCTCACCTTCCCACCTGCCTACCTACCTACCTACCTATGTATTTATTGGAGAGAAGCAAAATGTGGCAAAATGTTGAATCTAGGTGAAGGCTTTATGGAATTAGGAGTCCTTTCTGTTACTCATGGCACTATTCTATAAGATTAACTTTTTTTTTCAAAAATAAAAAAAAATATCAAAAGGGATTGGGATTGAAAAAATATTTTTATTCATTGTTAGTATATTGTGTAGTTTGTATCTTTTGGGGGAAAATACTAAAATATATCATAAATTTTACTCTATAGGAGGTACTACTGTAAGAACCCTTTTTTATATTTCTAACTAACGCAGTAAATCTTTCATCTTCCTGGGTCTCTGAAAATACAGGACATCTGGCAACATGGCTGATTAAGTTCATATTGGCAGATCTACCTTCTGGCACAAGCAAATAGAAATGCTTGAAAATATTTTTAAAATATTTCAATTACATAGATGAGCTTGAAGAAAAGAGAAGAAAAATTCTCATTTTCCAGACTGGAAAAGGGAACTCAAGCTGCCAACAGTAGCTGATGTCCTGTGGCCTGTGAAGGTTTGGTATCTGGTTAGTCTCTCAGAATTGGAAGCTGGTAGTTAAAACCCGCACGGGTACAAGAAATGGGACTTCAAGCTGTCACAAGGTAGGCAGGGTTCAGGGTAAAGTTTATATTTTTAAAAGGACACCTCATAAGTAAATTAGAGACAAGAAAACCTTAGTCTGCCCACAGGGGATTGTAAGTGGTAATCGAGGCTCCTATGAACATCTAAATCACAGTAACATCACCAGGCTTTTTAATTTACACTCTATGCATAGTGAAGGAATCTCAAGGTGAGAAACTATGACCAAATAGTGAATGTTCCTGGAATCATCAGCAACAAAAGCAAAAACCACAGCACATAAAAATAACTCCTATAAAGAAAAACTTAAAATAAAAAAGCATCAACAATGAGGAAAAATAAACCTCTGAGAAAGTACACAAATTGTATGGGATTTCCATAGGGAAAAATGCTATAAAATATACAAGAAATAGTCTACCATAAGTAGCATAGTAGATATAGGAAAGAAGTGTATAAGCTCCAAGAATTAAGATGATTACAGATTCTGAAGGAGACTATAAATAAATTAGGGTCCAAAGAGATTCTTGAATCTGCGGCTTGAAGTTTTTCAATAGTTTTGTCAAACTGTACCCCACTCCACACACACACTGTCTCTGCTTTTATAGCTTCTGCTTTATTCTCTCTTCTTTCTTCATGGGACTCCAACTTAACATGTATGTTAGACATTTTCGATGTGCTCCATATGTGTCTTATGCTCTTGTCTATGTGGTTTTTTTTTTTTTTACCTTTTTTCTTTCTGTACTTCAATGTGGATGTTTTCTCCTTCCAATTTGCTCTTTCTCTCTTCTGTCTAATCTGTTCAATCTAACCTTCTATTCTGTCTAATCATTTATTAAATTCTGAATTTCAGTTTTTGAGTTTTTCAGCTCTAGAATTTTCACCGAGCTTTTATTTATTTTTTTTTAACAGATTCTAGTTCTCTGATGAAATTTATCATTTTTATCTATTATCTCATATATAAAACAGTTATTCTAAAGTTAGTTTTAATAACTATTAATGGATCACCTTTCAAACTATTTCTATTGTCTTTTCTTTACCTTTTGCCTTGTTTTTAGCCATTTGGTCCTTTATGTTCTGGCACATCTGGTAATTTTTTTTTGAATGACAGACATTATATATGAAAAACTTTAGAGGCTTGAGGTGATTTTATCTTCCACCTGAAAAGATTTAATTTTCTTAGCCCATGGGCCCTCAAGCCTGCCTACATAGGTCAGTTCTCAACGCTTAAGAAGAACTGTTTTCTTAATTTTCTCCAGTTCTCATATTTATCTTCATTGAGAGATTTGTGTGATACCAGCTGCTTTGCCATAGCTACAGTTAGAATTCTGTTCTTTAATTTTTCAAGAAGCCACTCTGTTTTGGACTCTACACTCTACTAGTTGTCTTCTCTTCTCTGACTAGTTCTTTCTAGCCCCTGTGGTTGCTGTTGCTCCCCTTTCAGTTTATAGATGTTGGAGTTTCGCATAGCTCAGGTCATAGATGTCCTCTCTGTAGACAGCTAAGTTCCTGTGACCCAGGAAACCACCTACAGATCCGTGGCATGAAAACCCACTTTATGTTGTAATTACTTCTCTACCAGTAATGTGAGAATGCTTGTTTTTCTCCATTTTTATTAACACAGTGATACACATGAGATGGAGATACACAGATACATATATATATAGATGTCTGTTAAAATATATAGACATTTGTCTGTCTTTTTGCCTGCCTATCTGTCTTGATCAATATGATAGGTAGGTGAAAAAGTTTCTCCATGTGATTTGAATTTGCATTTCTGAGATTGAACAGCTTTTCAGATGTTTAAGAGCTATTGGTATTTCCTTTTCTGTAAGGAAAATTATAGAAAGTTTTTTATATTATCTGTAATTTATGTTTTTTATGATATTCTACTGGGTTTAGTCTTCATACATTGATTTTTGCAGAAACTTTATATATTATAAAAATTAACCTTTTATATAACATAAATTTCAATATTTTTTTCTAGTTTGTCTTCTTGACTTTGCTTATGTGGTTTTTGTCACATAGATGTTTACTTTTGATACAAATTAATTAATTTTTTTATGGCTTCTGGGGTTGGTGTCATACTTTAAAAGGTTTTCCCAGTTGTAAATTTGCATAAACATGGTCTCATAGTTTCTTCTGTTAAGTTCAAAGTTTCATATTTCATATTTTCAAATATTTAATCTACTAGGAATTTATATAGTTATGAGATATGACGTTTAAATGTTTTAAAATTTGATATGGCCATAGCCCAACACCATTTTTAAAACACTACAATTTCCCTCTGCTGATTTAAAATACCACCTTTTCATATATTATATTCCCTTATGTATTTAGGTCTATTTCTGGACTTGCTTTTTCAAATTCATTAATGGTTTTTCATGCATTAGTACTATAATCATCAATGTATAGTATTAACTTACTCTTAATGTTTATCAAGTCCAAGCCCACCTTGCTAGATTATGGCAATATGCTAGTGAACTTGAATATCTGTGTAGCCAAACATTAAATGTAGACTTGATTCCCTGCCACGAGAAAGTAAATTGTACCTGGCTGGACTCTGAAACTGGCATTATAAAGAGTGAATGAATTGAGTCTTTAATGGCATACCAGCCTTGCTAGGCTTGTTGCTCTTCCTGTAAACATGTTGTACATTAGTTATAGCTGAAGCAATCAGGGGGATGATCTTTTTGAATCACTGAGAGTCCACTGTTAACCTCTAGGAACTGTTTTTCCATATACTGACCAGACAGGACTGGTCAAGGAGTTGATGGGAAGTAAAACCGTTGCTTCAGCTATTTCGTTAATCAGAACAGTCATCTCATATTGCTCTTCTGGAATTCTGTATTTCTTCGTACTTGCTACCTAGAAGGGCCTGAGCAATTCCAAAGGTACATATTTAACATGGCCAAATTTTAATTTACTTAAAATCTGTCTCAACTGTGCATCTAGGTAAACTTGATAGGACCACAGAATAATCACTCCCGTCACAGCTTCCTGTTCATAACTAGTTCTACCTTGCTTTTCTCTATCATCATAGTTCCAGTATCACTTTTGGACCATTTAGAGCACCACGACTCTCCCTGATAGAAATTACTGTACATTTAGTGCCTGCACGTAGTTATCCTAAGAAGTTTTGTGTGCCGCTTTTGGCTGCTTCACCCAAACCTTTGGATAAGCCTTCAAGCCTGAGAGTAACTGCACCTTGCTGTTATGAGCCCTGGGTACTGAGCTATTCCTTGTTGCTTTCTCTATACTCTCTCCACGCTTTTGTGGATAGTCCTCTTATTATCCATGTTCAGTGTGCCATCTTGTTCCTGCTGTTACTCAGTTCTTGTAAAAACAGGTAATTACAAGCCTCATATACTTTAATACTGAAAAAGGCAGTGTGAAAACTACATTCTTTGATTTAGTTGTAGCTAATAAAGCATCATGTTAAAAACAGAGCCTGTACCCTATCATTAGCAGTAACCAAGGACGAACATATGGAAGGATAAAAGATTTGTTAATTCTAGCACACAGAAGACTGGGCTGTACTCTGTAGAACATTTTAGAGTAAGTTGAAAAGGTGAAGCAAAAAATGAGAGACACTCCTATGATCTGCTGTGACTATAACACTCAACTTATGTTGGGGCGAAGCCCATTTTATATCAACCTATATCTAGTTTGTCTCTTGACACCCTAACATTTTTTTAAAAATTAGAAATAACAATCAACTCTTAGTTACATGTTAAGTTATTCAGAAATATAATACAGCTAATATATAAAACTTTGATATATGTAAAATTTGAATTTAAAATGTTTTTAATATTTTAAACTTATAGACCCCTATATTTGTATAAAAGTGATATTATTGTGTATATTGTGACACGTTTTTACAGCTAAGAAGGATCATTCTCACCAGAGTTTTGGTGATGAGAAAACTGAATCTCAAAGAAATATCCTGCACATGTTCTCTTAATTAACACCAAGCCAGGTGACAGAAGCCTAAAACAGGAGAGTAAAACCATCAAATAGATGGAGAACTATTTGATGAGAGACATGAGAGACTAAAATTATGAAGGAGTTTTAGTCTTGAAATACTAAAATTTTTGGAATCTATTATTAAAATTTTTAAAAAATTTTTATGGAAAAGTTGCCATGGACTTTATAAATTTCCAGATCTAGATTTAGAAGATACAGTTAGTATTGTTTAGAGAGGAAAGAAGGAGGAATAAAGGAAGGAAATAAGGAAAGAAGGAAGGAAGGAAGGAAAGAAGGAAGGAAGGTAGGGAAGGGAAGGAAGGAGGGAGGGAGGGTGGGAGGGAGGGCTGGTCTAAAATTCACACAACCAATAATGGAACATACTGGAAGTAGAAATATAGTCAAGTGAAATTTAAATGACTTTATGGTCAACACACTGGAGTTTTTAAGAGACATTTGAGACACGTACCAAAGTTAGAGAGGACAGTGAAACAATTATACAAACTTTCTTTGCTGTTCTGTCAAAGAGAACACTAGGCTAAGATAGTATTCTAGACCAGGCGGTGGTTCAATAACAGTAATGATAAAAGCGATATTTATTGAGAACTTATATTATGTGTCCCACCTTGTGCTAAGTGTATTACGTGGATTATGTCTTTGAACCTTTGAAGAATATAATGTATTATCCCTGTTTCACAGAAAAAACCTGAGGCTTGAAGATGTTAAATAACTTTGTCTGTGTCATACCACAAATGCCCAGTGAAGTCTCGATTCCAGCATAAGTAACTGCTCTTGAACTTGCCGTCCTGCATTTGAAGCAAGATTCCTTGGTGCGAGGTGATAGTTAAGACACACATACACACATGCGCACACATGCCAAATCATTAACAAATTAGATTTCAATATCAGGAGAAATGGCTGTTTATTAAGAACATATGGAAATAATATTAAATGAGATCACATTTGGTGTATACTTAGACGAGACATTGCTGGTGGATGTGGGCCTGGGTTAAAATCATTAGACAGAAGTGTTTTCATCTGTCATTTCCTAAAACTGAACACCAACTCTGAATGTCAAACCAGCAGAGCTAGCAGTGAAGAGTTCATTTCCCAGTCACTGGCTGGCTCCAGCACATTTTAAATGACTTGTGAGGACATCCATAATGTGACAAAGATTACAGGCAGAGATTCAGCAGCAGGGGATGGCACAGCACATGGGGCGGGGGCAGGTGGAGATGACACAGGTGGGGCGATAGCAAGTGCTCTGGCAGCAGACCCGGCCACAGACTGGGCGGAGGCAGCAGGAGGGACAGCAGCAGGGGCGGCAGCAGCTGGAGCCACAGCAGCTGGAGCCACAGCAGCTGGGGCGGCAGCAGCTAGAGATGCAGCAGCTGGGCCTACAGCAGCAGCTGGAACCACAGCCAGTGGGGCGGCAGCAGCTGGACACACAGCAGCTGGGCCTACAGCAGCAGCTGGGGCGGCAGCAGCTGGAGATGCAGCAGCTAGGGCGGCAGCAGCTGGAACCACAGCAGCTGGGGCGGCAGCAGCTGGACACACAGCAGCTAGGGCGGCAGCAGGTGGTCCTGCAGCAGGTGGTCTGGCAGCAGCTGGGGCGGCAGCAGGTCTCCTGGCAGCAGCCTTGGCCACAGCCCTGGTCAGAGCAGACTGAGCCACAACAGGAGCTGGCCATGGTGTCAGAGGGTGGAGAGTCTGGATGGGATTTCAGAAGGTTTAAGTTCTTGAGTTTGGAAGTCTCCTCATGCCATGGCCTCTTATATACCACCTAAATGGGGTGAGTTGTCAACACTATTTCCTTGTTTTTGTTTACCTAATATTTAAGTAATTATTGGGTTACACAATAATGTTTATCTATTTAATGGTTTAAACTTGTGAACATTTTCTTTTCCAAATATGATAAATTCTATTTGATTTGCTTTTCTTCTGAGTCATACCTGCTGGCATCTTCTAGACCACACTTTCCTCATCTTCCTCCATAGAGGGCTGTCATGTGATATTTGGTATTTGGAATTACAGTTCTTACACTCCCCACTCCCGCCCCTCCCCACTCCTGTATCCCTTATCGGAATGGGATTTGGGCAGAATATTTCTTGTTTTGCATTTCTTCCAATGACCAATGAGGAAGAAATCCCATCTGCATCGTGTGGCATCTGGCACGGGACAAGTGAAAAATGACCCTTGTGGGTCATTTTCGAGCAATGGGGAAGGGGACAGCTCTACATTTGTATGATGTTGGTGACCTCTTCACCCCTGGGATGGCCATGTTCTATATCCTAAAACCCTGGCAGGCAATTTATCTGTATGATTCCTGTTACTACAGTGTCTCATCGCCCATTAAATTGTTCTGTTGCTGTCATATAGGTAAGTTTTTACCACATCTCTCCAGCTGGTCTCTCTTAGGTTCTCAAAGACATAGCCTCATTTTTTATTCCTTATCTCATTTTTAATTTAAAATATTTCTTCAGTGGAGCTGGGAAATGTACAGCACAGGTTTTTTGGATTAATGTGAAAAGCGAATGGTTTTCAGTCAATCCAACCTTATTTAATTACTATTTGTACTTATTTTCTATGGAGTGATTGTCCAGCCGGCATGTGCATTAGAATTACCTGGAGGGCTTATTAAAAATAGTGGAGCCTATTCCTGAGATGCAAGGTTGGTACAATATCTGCAAATCAATTAATGTGATATACCACATTAACAAATCAAAAGGTAAAAACCATATGATCGTATCAATAGATTCAGAAAAAGCATTTGACAAAATCCAGCATCAATTTATGGTAAAAACTCTCAGCAAAGTGGGAATAGAGGGAACATACCTCAGCATAATAAAGGCCATATATGACAAACCGACAGCTAACATCATACTCAACGGGGAAAGGCTAAAAGCCTTAAGATCAGGAACAAGACAAGGATGGCCACTTTCACTACTCCTCTTCAACATTGTATTAGAAGTCTTGGCCACAGCAATAAGACAAGAAAGAGAAATAAAAGGCATCTGAATTGGAAAGGAACAAGTAAAACTCGTTATTTGCCGATGACATGATACTATATATAGAGAACCCTAAAAACGCACCAAAAAACTGTTAGAACTGATCAATGAATTCAGTAAAGTAGCAGGTTACAAAATAAATATTCAGAAGTCAGTGGCATTTTTATACACCAATGACGAACTTTCAGAAAGAGAAATTAAGAAAACAACCTCATTTATAATTGCGTCGATAACTATAAAATACCTGGGAAGCAAATTAACTAAGAAGGTAGAAGACCTGCTTTCAGAAAATTATATGTCATTGAAAAAAGAAATTGAGGAAGACACAAATAAGTGGAAGCATATACCCTGTTCATGGATAGGAAGAATCAACATTGTTAAAATGGCCATGCCATCCAAAGCAATCTATAGATTCAGTGCAATGTCTATCAAAATACCAATGGCATTTTTCAGAGAGCTAGAACAAACAATCCTAAAATTTGTATGGAGCATTAAAAAATCCCAAATAGCCACAGCAATCTTAAGAAAGAACAAAGTGAGAGGTATCACACTACCTGATATCAAACTATACTACAAGGCTACAGTAATCAAAACAGCATGGTACTGGCATAAAAACAGATATATTGATCAGTGGAGCAGAATAGAGAGCCCAGAAATAAATCCACACCTATATGCTCACTTAACATATAACAAAAGAGGTAAGAATATACAATGGAGTAAAGATAGTCACTTCAATAAATGGTGTTGTGAAAATAGGACAGATACATGCAAAAAAAAGAAGCTGGACCATCCTCTTACACTGTATACAAGAATAGACTCGAAATGGATTTAAGACTTACATGTAAGACCCAAACCATAAAACTTCTAGAAGAAAACATAGGCAGTAAACTCTCCGATATTACTAACAGGAACTTCTTTTCAGATATATCTCCTTGGGCAAGGGAGACAAAAGAAAAAATAAACAAATAGTAGTACATCAATCTAAAAAGTTTTTGTACAGCAAAGGAAACCATCAACAAAACAAAAAGACAACCAACTGATTGGGAGAAGATATTCGCTAATGATACATCTGATAAGGGGTTAATATCCAAAATATATAAAGAACTTATACAATTCAACAACAATAAAAACAAACAAACCAAATAAAAAACGAGCAGAAAACCCGAAAAGATACTTCTCCAAAGAGGAAATACAGATGACTAATAGACATATGAAAAGATCTCAGGGTCACTAATCATCAGAGAAATGCAAATTAAAACCACAATGAAATATCACCTCAGACCTGTCAGAATGGCTATTATCAATGAATAAAAAAACAAGTGTTGGCAAGGATGCAGAGAAAAGGGAACCCTCATACATTGTTGGTGGGATAGCAAATTGCTACAGCCACTTTGGAAAACAGTATGGAGGTTTCTCAAAAAATTAAAAATGGATATACCTTTTGACTCAGCAATTGCACTTCTAGATAGTTATCCTAAGAAAACCAAAACAATAATTCGTAAAGATCTATGCACCGCAATATTCATGGCAGCACAATTTACAGTAGCCAAGATATGGAAGCAACTTAAATGCCCATCACCAGATGATTGGATAAAGAAATTATGGTTCATATATTCAATGGAATATTACTCAGCCATTTAAAAACATTAAATCCTATATTTGCAACGACATGGATGTACCCAGAAGTTATTATGCTGAGTGAAATAAGTCAGAGAAAGATAAATACCATATGATTTCACTTATATGCAGAATCTAAGGAACAAAAAGAACAAACTAATCAAAAATAGACTCACAAATATAGTGGATAATTTGGTGACGGACAGAGGGGAGGGGGTTTAGGGGACTGGGAGAATGGGGTGAAGGGTTAAAGAAGTACAAATTAGTAGTTGACAGTTGGTCACGGGGATGGGGAGCACGGCATAGGGAATGCAGTTAGCATTAATATGTTGGCTAGGTGGAGGGCCAGGGGAGGGAGGGAGCAATTAGAGGGATTGTTTTATGAACTATATAGATGTCTAACCAATGTATATTTGAAACTAATTTAAATAAACAAATGTTAAAAAAATTTAAATTTAAATTTAAAAAATGTAAAAAATAGTGAGGCCTAGCCCCAGAGCTTCTAATTGCAGGGTGGACCTTGAAGTTCTGCTTTTCTTACAACTATCTAGATGATATTGATGCTGACGGTCCAAGGACCACACTTAGAGACTGACTGTTTTATTCTGTTCAGTCAGACTTTTAAGATGTGCCTATATCACTCACATTCCTGCCTTGTTGATGGGATAATGTGAGAGACACAAGTTGCCAGTCATTGGAGTTAAATGTGATTTACAGTCTCCTCCTGGGGAATTTACAGTTTACTGGGAAGACCTTGAACACACACACACACACACACACACACACACTGCACAGTGTGGAAGAGTAGTATCAAAGGAGCTCATAGACAGTAGTGTAATTTAACTAAAAGACTTGAACTTCAGGCAAATTAGCCACCTCTTCCTCCTTCCACCCTACCGATAATCACTATCCTGATTCTAAATAATCCTTTCATTGATTTTCATTATAGCTTTACCACCTAGGTATACATCCTAAGCAATGTAGTTTAGTTTTATATGTTTTTGAATTTTATATATGAGTCTTACTATTTATATTATGTGTTTTAAACTTTCAATATTATGTAAGAGTTGTGGTAGGCAGCCTGTACAATAGCCCAATGATTTCTACCTTTTGGTGTTCATGGTCTCATATAATTTTCCCCCACCCCCACCCGCCCCGTGAGTAACTTGCTTCTAAACAACAGCGTATGGCAACATCGAGTGATTAAGTTACAAAAGATTGTGACTTCCATTTTGCTAACCTACTTTCTCTTTCTCACTGACTTCGATGAATTAAGTGGCTGTGTGGGAGAAACCTATGTGGCAAAGCACTGGGCACAGTGAGCATAGACTTCATTCAACGCCCAGCAAGAAACTGAGGCTCTCATCTTCAGAGGCCCTCAAGGAATTGAATGCTGTCAAAAACGACGTTCAGTGAACTTGAAAGTGGATTCTTCCCCAGTCAAGACATTAGATGAGATGCCAGTGCCAGCTAACGTCTAGATTGCAGCTTTACAGAGCTGCACCGGGATTCTTAATCCACAATATAGAATGATTTGATGGGCAGACTACTACTGTAGGCATTTGCGTTTCAATACGACTGAGGAATTCTGGAGACTGGTACGACTTGTCCCCGCTCAGAAGGAAAGAAGTGAGAGCATTCACCACCAACTCTTGTCCATTGATTGAGTGCCACTCCTAGAGATGGTACCTCCCGAATCCAGGCCTGCCCAGAGCTTGCTCCTCAGGCGGGAGCTCTCGGTGCTTGCCGTAAGAAACCATCTTCCTATATTTGAATAGGGATGTTGAGGGAATAGAGGGGGAAATCCTGAAATCACCTGCCATGGTCTGCTCTCTGCAGAGAACGACGGAACACCTGACAGCTAAGGATGACGATTCAAGGAGGAAAATCAATGAGACACCATACTCCTGTATTTTATGCCTGGACAATTAAGATTTATTTAAGATTTGGGGACATCTGCATGTGAGAAATCTGGCAGGGAACAAATGTATCAATTGGGGTGACATGCCGGTTAACAGATTTCAGAGAAAATCCAAACTTTGTGTTCGTTTGGGAGAGAGTAACATGGCGGTGGTGGGAGAGCAGTGTATGTGGAGGCCGAAGACAGTTTGAGAATCAGTTGGAACCGAGGTTTTACAACTGGCCTCTCATGACTCAATTCAGTTAGACGACATCCAGAAGACTGGCCGAAAACGAGGTGGGCGCAGGTCAGGGCGATCAGTAACAGGAACCGCTAGAGCAGACTGGGCGGCAGCAGGTGGTCTGGCAGCAGCTGGGGCGGCAGCAGGTGGTCCTGCAGCAGGTGGTCTGACAGCAGGTTGGGCGGCAGCAAGGCCGGCAGCAGCTGGACACACAGCAAGGGCGGCAGCAGCTGGACCCACAGCAGCTGGG
>NW_024345479.1:1329752-1384211 GCF_902729225.1 Pteropus medius | reverse complement strand
GATGATTGGATAAAGAAATTATGGTTCATATATTCAATGGAATATTACTCAGCCATTTAAAAACATTAAATCCTATATTTGCAACGACATGGATGTACCCAGAGGTTATTATGCTGAGTGAAATAAGTCAGAGAAAGATAAATACCATATGATTTCACTTATATGCAGAATCTAAGGAACAAAAAGAACAAACTAATCAAAAATAGACTCACAAATATAGTGGATAATTTGGTGACGGACAGAGGGGAGGGGGTTTAGGGGACTGGGAGAATGGGGTGAAGGGTTAAAGAAGTACAAATTAGTAGTTGACAGTTGGTCACGGGGATGGGGAGCACGGCATAGGGAATGCAGTTAGCATTAATATGTTGGCTAGGTGGAGGGCCAGGGGAGGGAGGGAGCAATTAGAGGGATTGTTTTATGAACTATATAGATGTCTAACCAATGTATATTTGAAACTAATTTAAATAAACAAATGTTAAAAAAATTTAAATTTAAATTTAAAAAATGTAAAAAATAGTGAGGCCTAGCCCCAGAGCTTCTAATTGCAGGGTGGACCTTGAAGTTCTGCTTTTCTTACAACTATCTAGATGATATTGATGCTGACGGTCCAAGGACCACACTTAGAGACTGACTGTTTTATTCTGTTCAGTCAGACTTTTAAGATGTGCCTATATCACTCACATTCCTGCCTTGTTGATGGGATAATGTGAGAGACACAAGTTGCCAGTCATTGGAGTTAAATGTGATTTACAGTCTCCTCCTGGGGAATTTACAGTTTACTGGGAAGACCTTGAACACACACACACACACACACCACACACACACACCACCATACACACACAGTGTGGAAGAGTAGTATCAAAGGAGCTCATAGACAGTAGTGTAATTTAACTAAAAGACTTGAACTTCAGGCAAATTAGCCACCTCTTCCTCCTTCCACCCTACAGATAATCACTATCCTGATTCTAAATAATCCTTTCATTGATTTTCATTTTAGCTTTACCACCTAGGTATACATCCTAAGCAATGTAGTTTAGTTTTATATGTTTTTGAATTTTATATAAATAGAGTCTTACTATTTATATTATGTGTTTTAAACTTTCAATATTATGTAAGAGTTGTGGTAGGCAGCCTGTACAATAGCCCAATGATTTCTACCTTTTGGTGTTCATGGTCTCATATAATTTTCCCCCACCCCCACCCGCCCCGTGAGTAACTTGCTTCTAAACAACAGCGTATGGCAACATCGAGTGATTAAGTTACAAAAGATTGTGACTTCCATTTTGCTAACCTACTTTCTCTTTCTCACTGACTTCGATGAATTAAGTGGCTGTGTGGGAGAAACCTATGTGGCAAAGCACTGGGCACAGTGAGCATAGACTTCATTCAACGCCCAGCAAGAAACTGAGGCTCTCATCTTCAGAGGCCCTCAAGGAATTGAATGCTGTCAAAAACGACGTTCAGTGAACTTGAAAGTGGATTCTTCCCCAGTCAAGACATTAGATGAGATGCCAGTGCCAGCTAACGTCTAGATTGCAGCTTTACAGAGCTGCACCGGGATTCTTAATCCACAATATAGAATGATTTGATGGGCAGACTACTACTGTAGGCATTTGCGTTTCAATACGACTGAGGAATTCTGGAGACTGGTACGACTTGTCCCCGCTCAGAAGGAAAGAAGTGAGAGCATTCACCACCAACTCTTGTCCATTGATTGAGTGCCACTCCTAGAGATGGTACCTCCCGAATCCAGGCCTGCCCAGAGCTTGCTCCTCAGGCGGGAGCTCTCGGTGCTTGCCGTAAGAAACCATCTTCCTATATTTGAATAGGGATGTTGAGGGAATAGAGGGGGAAATCCTGAAATCACCTGCCATGGTCTGCTCTCTGCAGAGAACGACGGAACACCTGACAGCTAAGGATGACGATTCAAGGAGGAAAATCAATGAGACACCATACTCCTGTATTTTATGCCTGGACAATTAAGATTTATTTAAGATTTGGGGACATCTGCATGTGAGAAATCTGGCAGGGAACAAATGTATCAATTGGGGTGACATGCCGGTTAACAGATTTCAGAGAAAATCCAAACTTTGTGTTCGTTTGGGAGAGAGTAACATGGCGGTGGTGGGAGAGCAGTGTATGTGGAGGCCGAAGACAGTTTGAGAATCAGTTGGAACCGAGGTTTTACAACTGGCCTCTCATGACTCAATTCAGTTAGACGACATCCAGAAGACTGGCCGAAAACGAGGTGGGCGCAGGTCAGGGCGATCAGTAACAGGAACCGCTAGAGCAGACTGGGCGGCAGCAGGTGGTCTGGCAGCAGCTGGGGCGGCAGCAGGTGGTCCTGCAGCAGGTGGTCTGACAGCAGGTTGGGCGGCAGCAAGGCCGGCAGCAGCTGGACACCACACCTGGCATGCGCCCAAGAGGCGGCAACAGCTGGGCCCAGCAGCTGGGCGACAACTGGACCCCACAACAGCTGGTGGCGGCATGGCACAACTGGACCCGCCGCTGGCAACTGAGGCTGACATGGAGGTAGTCCTACAGCAGGTGGCGGTCTGGCAGGATTTGGAGACTGACAGCAACAGGCTGGCAGCAGCTGGACCTGGCAGCAGCCTGGGGCGGCTTTCCAACTAGACCCACTGGCACTTGGCTGGAGGTAGCAGTGTGAGTCCCTGCAGCAGGTGGTCTGGCAGCAGCTGGGACGGTAGCAGCTGGATCCACAGCAACTGGAACCACAGCAGGAGGGGCGGCAGCAGCTGGATACACAGCAGCTAGGGCGGCAGCAGCTGGGGCAGCAGCAGGTCTCCTGGCAGCAGCCTTGGCCACAGCCCTGGTCAGAGCAGATGGAGCCACAACATGAGTTGGCCATGGTGTCAGAGGGTGGAGGTTCTGGGTGAGTTTCCAGGAAGGTAGATTTGGAAGGTTTGGAAGATTTGGAATTCTGCTGGCCCCGCCGTTCCCTTTTATACCCTGCTAAGGGGCTGCTGTCATCAGATGCAGAGCTCTTTCCTTGTCATTGTTTGCCCTAATAAACAGGCGATTATCAAATTAGCCAAATTTGTTTTCTTGGTTAAACTTTTCAAGAAGGATGGAAAACATAGTTTCCTTTTCCTGATGTGTCAGGATTCAGCCCTTCAGCTCTTCCTGAATCACCTCTTCTGTGTCTCTTGCTTTAGCTCCCTCAGAGAAAGCAGTCACGTGACTTCTGCCCTTAGAAGGTGTGTGTGTGTTAGTCTCATGTGGCACAGCACAGAATGTCTCCACTTAGGTGATAATGATTCTAACAGGCCCACATTCTTTTTGGTGACTTGGAAGGATAAGGCGGCATTTTAGTTTGATGGCTCATTCATTGTGGGTCAGGTGGGCAGAGAAGTTTTGAAAGTGGACAGGGCATCAGAGGCATGAGAACAAGAAGACTCTTTGGATGATTTCCCCTCCCTACTCTGAGTCATGACCCGTTTGCGAGACTTACTGATGAGAAACAGTGTTCTGAGGAGGAAAACTAAATTGTGAAATTTTGATGTTTCTTTTTCCCTTCAGCTTTATTGAGGTATACTTAATATATATGAGTGACAGACTTGCACGTGCCTAATGTATACCCATGGATGACTTTGAACTTGTGCATGCACCATAATACCATTTCCATAGCCAAAGTAACAAACATATTCATCACTGCCACCACAAAAGTGCTCTTGTGTCTTCTTGTTATTTTTACTTTTTAATTTTTTTGGTGTCATAAGAACACAGTGTGAGATCTCCCCTTGACAACTGACAAGTTTGTAAATGCATCATGCTGTATTGTTAACTATAGGCACAGTGGATTTGTAACATTCATTTTCTCGTATAACTTTAACTTTATACCCGTTGAACAGTAAATACCCATTACCTTCTCCTCCATCACTAAAACTCATCATTGTTCTCCCTGTTTCTATCACTTTGACTTTTTAGATAGTTCATGTAAGTGGAATCATGTAGTATTCATGCTTCCATGACTGACTTGTTTAACTTAGCATAATGTTTCTAGGTCCATCCATGTTGTCACAAATGGCAGCATTTTCTTTCTTTAAAGACTGGATAGTATACACCCTCATTAATGTGTCAGTGTTGGCATTCAGAGTTTAATGGCTGTAGTGGTTGGCAGCAAGTGTAGAGTTGTACTGAGGTTAACATGTGAAACACCTAAGTCTTTTTTATTACAAATTTCTTCAATCTTTCTTATAGACATGCAATGTATAGATACAGACCAGCAGTTCTCAGTCTCTTCTTCTACCTGATGCCAAGAGTCACATGGCTCATTTTAATGATGTTAAACCTGAGGAAGAAGTGCCGAGAGGGATTGCAACATTAGGGTATGTGGATGGTTCGATTTATTTCTCCCAAGAAATTTAGATATATTTACTCCTCTCCAATCTCCTGTGCCATGTTGCATGAATAACTACTCACCTAGATCTCAGAAAGGCTCTGAATTTCATCTTGTTAGATTATAGACTCTTGCGTAAGGATATCTAAGGCATTTAAAACCATGATTCTGTCATTGCACATATTCAATCCCCCCTAAATTCATGGCTTCTAAATATTTTGATGTAATGATTCATATTTGATTTCTCATTTTCATATTTTATGAGAAGACTCTCAACCCAGTTGAGATATCCTTGGCTCTGTTCTCAAGATGACTAGTCTGTGACAGGAAATGCTACCAAAAACCATCCTACAGTTGAAACTGATACCTATTTGGAAGAACATAATACAAAAATAAAATGTTACAGGAGGTATTCTTCTCCCAGTCAGTGTTTACTTAACCCCCAAGGGAAGAAATGCATATAAAGAATAATCAATGAACTGTCAGAACCCCTCATTTTTTGAAACACTAGTCAGCTAGTCATATGGTTGCTGTATGTGAGAGATTGACTTTCCCCAAATTACCATAATGGGTTAATATAGGATAAGTGGGTGGCTCATAGAGAGAAAAACAATGGACTCACCATGGTGAGAATGTTTTATGGAATGGCTGTCTCCATAGTCAGTCACTGGAGGGGTTTGACTATAAGCTGGTGTTATGTAGAAGTAATCAAGAAGCAGGTGGGGGAGATTGGATGACATGGGTTTCAGAAACATGTCCTACCTTAAGCGACTTATAAGTCTAATAAACCAAAGTTCTTATGATGCTTTTTAAATACCTAGCCAGTTTCCACTTCTGCCCTGGCCCTAATTTCCGTTGACACAGCCAGGATGATAACAACCTAGGCTTCTGATTGGACTCTGCTGGGAGGGTTAGCTAGAGTTCTGTGTTTGCATTGTCTATAACTCTTATGAGCCCAGATACAGCATTTTATGAGAAAAGTCCTGAGCTGCTTCTTCTGTCATAGGAATGTGAGGGAACAAAAGCAGATTTCAGATTGTTGTGGGGGCACAGGCCCTAAAGAGCCCCACTATGGAGTCTGAAAATAACTCTTAAGAGTTCCATAAGGCCTCCTATTTTGGGAAAAGAATGTCCCTTAGGAGGCCTGCTGACTGAGGCCTACTGATCACTCAGTATAGATAATTTTATTTATAGTAATTGATTATATTTTTTCTTCTTGGTGTGTGTGTGCATGTGTGTTATTCAGGATAAGCTTAAGATTGTGCTTGGGAATTCTTCATGGTGTCTTTTAGTACTTTAACAATTTTATTTTTATATTGAGTGTTTCATCCAAATTAAATTTATTTTGGTTAACAAATGAAGTATTAGTTCTCTCCTTTTCTTTCCTTCTTTCTTTATCCACAAGTGAACTAGTTGTCTTATATTATTTTTATAATAATCCTTCTTTTTCAGAGTGACACTTTTATTCTGTACTTAACTCTTACAGGCCTTTAGGTCTATTTTGGACTCTATTCAGTGACACACCTCACTGTTTGAACATCACTGGGTTGGAGGTCTCTAATGTGATATTCAGTGCTACAAATCCATAAATTTATGACCACTTATTCAATTTCTTTTCACCCTAAACACTCATTTTTCTCTCTTTTTTTCCTATCTATGTTCATGATTTTATTTCAGATTTGATAATTGTTCTCAGGCTTAGTCATGTAAAAATCACAATTTTAAAAGTATTGACTTTCATAGCATATAGTAAATGTCCCTTGTGCTCGTCCAAAACAGAACACAAAATAAAATACCTGGCCATATTTGCCAAAAAAGATAATCCTGCTGAGAAAAATTATGACTTTGGAAAATGATATAGAACTTTGGGAAAATAATTTTCCCTGCAAGTCACTGCTAAATTTATCATGTCTCTTAAATGTTGAACATAACTAGGAGGCTACAGAGATAAATACAACCACCTGTATTTCTATACTTTTAGCAACATATTTTACCCATTGCAAGCCTGTCTTTCTTTAAAAATTATGAGACATAAACTGATGACTGTCAAAAAAAAAAAAAGTAATATTTTAATTCCCAGAAGAAAAGAATGATTCTCTTGCAAGAAAGACCGAACTATCAGAATCTTTTAGTCCATGAATAAAATAGACAGGTTTATGGTGAAACTTTTAAAAACCCTAAGGAACAAGAGATAGAGAAAATAGTTGCAAATTTACTAAATCCAAGAGTATTTAAATTAGACAGTATGTCCTACAACTGAAAAGTGTTAGTTTGCCTGCAAAGAGGAAGCCTCAATACAATTTCCCCCTGAATGAATGAATGAATGAATGAATGAATTTGAGATGGAAACAATGCAGGTGTCCTTCACAGGTAAACGGGTGAACAAACCAAACTATGATACATCCATAACATGGAACACTATCCAGCAATGAAAATGAACAGCTATTGATTCACCGAACAACTTACTTAACCTTAGGGGAATGATGCTACATGTAAAAAGCGATTTACCAAAGGTTACATACTGTAAGATTCCATTTGTAGAACATGCTTGAAATAAAATTACAGAAATGGGGAACAGAGTAGTGAAAGCCAGGGGTTATGAATGATGAGCGGGAGGGAGTAGGTGGGGCTACAAGGGGGAGCCTTATGGAGAATGACAGTTCTGTATCTTAATTGTGATGGTGGTTACAAATATCTACAGCACACGTGATAATATTGCATAGAGCTACACACACACACTGGTGCATATAAAACTGGTAAAATCTGAACAAGATCTGTAGTTTATACTAATGTCAGCTTCTGAATTTTGATATGTACTCTAAGATGTGACCATTGGGGCAAATGGACAAAGGGTATTTTGGACTTTGCTATACTATTTTTCAACTTTCTGTGCATCTATAGTTATTTTAAAATAAAATGTAAAATGAGGCTAATTGTAGATTGGAGGAACGTACCTTTACTTGAATACCATTCACCTTCATCCCATTTAATATTTGTGATCATTTTATCTAGTACCACACAATACACAGATGAGGGATCAAAAGATGTAGAGAAATAGATATGGTAAATTAGATTTAGTCGTGAGGCCAGAAAACCTAATCAATTGCTGCTGTTCCCTAGGGGGCTTCAGAGGGGTACAGTATATACCCCCCTGAGGTAATAAGGTAATAAGGAACGAACAAGTATTGGAGGCCAGCAGCATCATCCAGCAAAACAGTAGTGTCTATTCTCTAAATTCGGAGGTTGTGGTAGAAAATATTGTTACAGAATTGAGCTCCTAGGGGTCATGGGGATGATAATATCCCTAAATAGCAGTGACCAAGTGGCAGCATTTAACTGTGAGAAGTAAAGTGGGTATAATTATGTGATGGGCAGCAAGTTTGGAATGATAACTGGGGCAGTGTGACATGTGACCCACACACATCTATTGGTGTGGACAACAGAGCATGGTATCCCTCAGAATAAGATATAGGAGGCTAACAAGGACAGGTGTGTGTGTGTGCACGCGCACGCACGCGTGTGTGTGTTTGTGTGTGTATGTGTGTGTGTATGTGTGTGTTTAACAGAGCTTAAGAATAAAGGAGCTAAAGGCTGAGGTGAGTGATCCCAATGGAAAGTGACGATTCCTTACCAAGTTTCCAGACCTGAGCCAGTTCCCAGACCTAGAACCCACTGATTCACTGAAGGAGAGGCCAGTTCTCCAGGATAAAGGACCACAGATTTGTATATGGTGACGATCTCTCCAGTCCTTTCCCAAAGGTATCTGCAGCCATGTCCACAGGGGAAAGTGAAACACCCGTGTATTTGGATGCTGTTGGATAGCGTATCTAAGTTGACACTGGCAGTTGGATACCCAAAATGCCAACACGGCCTCTCATTAGAGTACATTAATCCAGTAACCCAGGGTTGAAGGAGGACTTGATTCATATATGGAATTTATGCTTTTCTTTCCCATGATAGTGTGCTCTGTGCATCTAGATGTCTTAGCTGTGACAGAGAAGAGTTACCTCCAAGGAGACATAGTAAAGTCTGATTGGAACTAAAACTGTCACCTGATCACTTTGGGCTTCTCGTGCCAGGTGATCAGCAGGCAAAGAAAAGAGCGATGTTGAAAAGCAGGAGTATATTTAGCATCTAGGTGATACCTGGGGTGCATTCTTGGTATTTCTGTTTCCAGTTTTAACTGACTTGGCGCAAGTATAACAGCTGTAGCCTTATGAAGACATAGTAACCAGGGGCTCAGAAATCTCAAGGGACGAGGATCACGATACCCCCGCCAGGAAAATCACCTATACCAGCAGGGATGCTGTCCACTAACCCTCGTCTTTTAAGTTTCTCTAGAAATTGTGACCAACCAATTGGAGTGAGCTTAATGAGAGAAATATGTGGACCTCAGTGGTGCCCGAGGCAGACTATATGATATCCTATTCAGATCCCTATGCCATTAAGGCCCCCATCCCTAAGTTAGTGTGAGTATGGACTGCTGGTGGCTCAAACAGCTCACTCGCATGTTATCTGCTCATTATTTTAACCCTAAAGGAGCTACCACACCTGGAAGAGGTTTCTGCCTTCTCTGCCCCTTGTCCCCAACAATGGTGTCCAAAGCTAGTAATTACTAATGTAGGAGTCCAGATGCCCCACCCCCTTGCCTCCAGGAGGGCACAGGTCTGTGGTACCATTCACACCCTCATCTGCTCAGGTGAGCATAGAATTCCACTGCAAACAGATTTTGGCTCATCTTCTTTTATTACTTTACTCTCTTTCCCTCTGTTTCTTAATGATTTCTCCTGAGAGCACTTGTTTATACATGACTTGTACAAGAACCCTTGTGCAAGCTCTGCTTTTAATGAATCTAACATAAGACACACAACTTAGGGTGGTTCCCCTTAAACACAGTCTCTTTTAGAATGAGAGTTACTAATATGGTGAGCAATGTTACTTGTGGGTATGTCCTGTCCCTAAGACATAATGATACAAAAACAACAGTTGAAAACTACTCATCTAAAAACAATGACACAAAAACTGAAAGAAGAAACAGCAAATGTTCAAAAGATTTAGCGGTTCAGTTGACAGTAATTCAAGACTTGACTGTGACACCATGGCAACCATCATAATATATGAAAAATGTTTTGAAGGGCACTGGTGATGAGATTTGGAACACTGGTATCTCCTTTGGGTTGCCCTTAGGAGCAGACCCCCAAACAGGGATGTGAGATCAAGTAATTTATTTGGGAGGAGATTCTAAGAAGCTCTGTAGGTAATCTGGGGATTGATCCAGGGAAGGGATATAAGACAATATAGAATGATTTGATGGGCAGACTACTGCTGTAGGCATTTGCGTTTCAATCCGACTGAGGAACTCTGGAGACTGGTACGACTTGTCCCCACTCAGAAGGAAAGAAGTGAGAGCATTCACCACCAACTCCTGTCCATTGGTTGAGTGCCGCTCCTAGAGTCATTAACTCCCATATATGGGCCTGCCCAGAGCTTGCTCCTTCACCAGGAGAAAGACTTCAGGTGGGAGCCTCGGTGCTTGCCGTAAGAAACCATCTTCCTATATTTGAATAGGGATGTTGAGGGAATAGAGGGGGAAATCCTGAAATCGCCTGCCATGGTCTGCTCTCTGCAGAGAACGACGGAACACCTGACAGCTAAGGATGACGATTCAAGGAGGAAAATCAATGAGACACCATACTCCTGTATTTTATGCCTGGACAATTAAGATTTATTTAAGATTTGGGGACATCTGCATGTGAGAAATCTGGCAGGGAACAAATGTATCAATTGGGGTGACATGCCGGTTAACAGATTTCAGAGAAAATCCAAACTTTGTGTTCGTTTGGGAGAGAGAGAGTAACATGGCGGTGGTGGGAGAGCAGTGTATGTGGAGGCTGAAGACAGTTTGAGAATCAGTTGGAACCGAGGTTTTACAACTGGCCTCTCATGACTCAATTCAGTTAGACGACATCCAGAAGACTGGCCGAAAACGAGGTGGGCGCAGGTCAGGGCGATCAGTAACAGGAACCGCTAGAGCAGACTGGGCGGCAGCAGGTGGTCTGGCAGCAGCTGGGGCGGCAGCAGGTGGTCCTGCAGCAGGTGGTCTGACAGCAGGTTGGGCGGCAGCAAGGCCGGCAGCAGCTGGACACACACAACAAAGAGCTGACAGCAACTGGACCAACAGCTGAGACGCGGCAGCAGGTGATCCTGGCAATTAATAGTCTGGCAGCAGGTTGGACGGCAGCAAGGCTGGCAACAGCTGGACCACCTGGCAGCAGCTGGGGCGGCAGCAACCTAGACCCATAAACGGCTGGAAGCGCGGCAGCAGGTAAGTCCCTGCAACAGGTGAGGTCTGTGGCAGCAGCTGGGACGGTAACAGCTGGATCCATAGCAACTGGAACCACAGCAGGAGGGGCGGCAGCAGCTGGATACACAGCAGCTAGGGCGGCAGCAGCTGGGGCGGCAGCAGGTGGTCTGGCAGCAGCTGGGGCAGCAGCAGGTCTCCTGGCAGCAGCCTTGGCCACAGCCCTGGTCAGAGCAGACGGAGCCACAACATGAGTTGGCCATGGTGTCAGAGGGTGGAGGTTCTAGGTGAGTTTCCAGGAAGGTAGATTTGGAAGGTTTGGAAGATTTGGAATTCTGCTGGCCCCGCCGTTCCCTTTTATACCCTGCTAAGGGGCTGCTGTCATCAGATGCAGAGCTCTTTCCTTGTCATTGTTTGCCCTAATAAACAGGCGATTATCAAATTAGCCAAATTTGTTTTCCTGGTTAAACTTTTCAAGATGGATGGAAAATGTAATTTCCTTTTCCTGATGTGTCAGGATTCAGCCCTTCAGCTCTTCCTGAATCACCTCTTCTGTGTCTCTTGCTTTAGCTCCCTCAGAGAAAGCAGTCACGTGACTTCTGCCCTTAGAAAGTGTATGTGTTAGTCTCATGTGGCACAGCACAGCATGTCTCCATTTGGGTGATAATATTCTAACAGGCCCACATTCTTTTTGGTGACTTGGAAGGATAAGGCGGCATTTTAGTTTGATGGCTCATTCGTTGTAGGTCAGGTGGGCAGAGAACTTTGAATATGAAACAGGGCATCACGGGCATGAAAACAAGAAGGCTCTTCGGACAATTTCCCCTTCCTACTCTGAGTCATGACTCGTTTGCGAGACTTACTGATGGGAAACAGTGTTCTGAGGAGGAAAACTAAGTTGTGAAATTTTGATGTTTCTTTTTCCCTTCAGCTTTATTGAGGTATGTTTAATACACACCAAAAAACTGCACATGTCTATTTTTCTATTTAGATGAGTTTGAAAACGTGTGAACACTCTATTACCATCATCACAATTAAAGTAATAAACATTTCCATCACCTCCAAAAGTGTTTTTGTGTCCTCTTGCTTTGTTTTTTTGTGGTAAGAACATTAACACAAGAGGTATTCTCTCAAGTTAAATGTACCCTATCGCCTCATTAACCATATGCACAAGGTTGTAGAGCAGATTTGTAGAACTTACTCATATTGTATAACTGTAACTTGATACCCATTGAACAACTATCCATTTCCTGCTCCCCACAGTCCCTGGAAACCAAAATTTTATTCTATGCTTCTCTGAGTTTATTTAATATCTCATGTAAGTGGAATCATGTGGTATTTGTTCTGTGACTGACTGACTTCACTTAGCGCAATGTCTTCCAGGCCCATCCATGTTGCTGGAGTTGGTGGGATTTCCTTTCCTTTTTTTGAAATGCTGAATAATATTCACTTCCATATGTTTCAGTATTGACATTCAGTGTGTAATGCAGGGTTTAATGGCAGGAACTGTTGGCAGTAAGTGTGGACTTACATTGATGTTAATATCATCTGATAAAACCTGTCTTTTTAAATTATAAATAGTCTTGATCTCTTCTTAGAGATGTGCAGGGGTTATTTATAGACCAGTAGTTTTCAATCTCTTTTTCTACCAGGAGTAATATGGCTCATTTTTGTGAATTTTCCCTGGGATGGAGGTGCTGAGGGTGCATACAACATAGGGTACGTGGCTAGTAAGATAGACTCTCCTAAGAAGTTTAGATACATTTATTCCTCCCTAAATCATGTGCCTTGTTGCATTAGTAAACTACTCTTTTAGATGTAAGAAAAGCACCAAGTGTCATCTTGTTATATTTAGTCTCTTGTGCAAGGATGTCTAAATCATTTGGAACCACGGTTCTGTCATTCAACATATTCAGTCCCCCCAACTTCATGGCCTCCAAATACTATACTGATGAACATATTTTTGAAAAGAATCTCAACGAAGTTCAGAAGTCCTTGGCTCTGTTTTCAGAAAGACCAGTCCAAGACAGGAATAACTAACTACTCCCAGACCATCCTAAAGTTGAAACCCATACACACATGGAAAAGCATAATAAAAGACCGGATTTTACAGTAAGTATGCTCCTCACTCCCTGGATACTCAAGAGGGAAAATATATATAAAGAGCCAACTTATGAACTATCAGAACCCCTCAGTTTTGGAAACACTAGTCAGCTAGTCATGTGGTTGCTGTGTGAGAGATTGATTTGCCCCAAATTACTATAAGAGCTGATGTACGATAAGTGGGTATCTCATTGAGAGAAACAAATTTGACTCCCCATGGTGAGGATGTGCTGTGGACTGGCTGACTCGAGAGGTAGTCACCGGAGGGGTTTAATTAACTGGATGTTGCAGAGGAAGAATTAAGAACCCAGTGGAGGAGATTGGATGACATGGATTTCAGAATCCCTTACTAGCTTAAGTGATTCATAAGTCTAATTAATCGAACTCCTTATGATACTTTTTTTTTCTATTCCTGGCCAGTTTCTACTTCCGCCTTGGCCCTAATTTCCCAGGTGACAAAACCAGAATGATAACAACCTGGGCTACTGATTGGACTCTGCTGGGAGGGTTGGCTGGATTTGTGTGTTTGCATTGTCTATAACTCTGATGAGCCCAGATAGAGCATTTTATGAGAAAAGTCCTGAGCCTCTTCTTCTGTCACAGGAAGATGAGAGAACAAAAGCAGATTTTAAGTTGTTTTGGAGACAAAGGCCCTAGAGATCCCCATGATGGAGTGTGAAAATAACTCTGAGAATTCCATAAAACCTCCTATTTTGTTTAAAAAAAAAAAAGTCTTCTAGGAGCCCCAGTGATGGGGATCTACCAATAACTCAGTGGAGATAATTTTTATTTATATTAATTGACTATTTATTTTTTCCTTATGGTGTGCGTGCGGTCTGTGTGCATGTGCATGCATGTGTATTTAGAAGAGCTTAAGAATAAATGAGCTAAAAGCTGAGCTCAGTGATCCTGATGGAAGATCATGACCACTCACCAAGTTTCCATTTCTGAGCCATTAACCCATTGAAGGAGAGGCCAGTAGTCCAGGACAAAGGACCACAGAGGTGTATATAGTAGTGATCTCTCCAGTCCATTCCCCAAAAATATCCGTAGCCATTTCCTCGGGGGAACACCCCTATATTTGGATGCTATTGGATAATGGATCTGAGTTGACAATGACAGCTGGAAACTCAAATGCCAACATGGCCCCTTATTAAAATACATTAATCTAGTAACCCAGGGTTGAAGGAGGAGTTGCCCCACTCACTTCGCTCCCAGCGATTCATTTGAGGGAATTTATACTTCCCTCCCCCGTAAGCTCTGGGCATCTAGAGGTTCCAGCTCTAAGAGGGAAAAGTTACCTACAAGGGGACATGGTAAGGGTCTGATTGGAATTAAAACTATGGCAGTTGGCTCATCTCTTTGTGCTTCTAGTGCCAGGTGATCAGAGGGCAAAGAAAGGAGCAATAGGGACAAGCAGGGATATATTTAACAGTTAGGGGAACCCCTAGAGGCTTTCTTGGTATTCCAGTTTCCAGTTTTCACTGCAAATGAGCAAGCATACAAGCTGTAGCCTGATAAGGATGTAGTAACCAAGGTCTCAGAACACTCGGGGACGAGGATCTCAATTCCTCCACCAGGCAAGTCACCTAGACCAGCAGAAGTGCTTCCCGCTAACCCTCTTCTTGTTATTTTCTTTATAAATTTGACCAACCAGTTGGAGTGACCTTAACTAGAGAAATACGTGGGCCTGAACAGTTACAGAGATAGACTGTGGTATCCTATCCAGATCACTTTTGGACCAGATAGCAGGACTTTTCTTGTTGCTGTTTAAATTATTTTCCATAATCACTGGGGAATTGTAAATGTTATGCATGTTTAGGAAATAAGTGGTTTATATTTTTCTTAATTAAAAATAATTCATAGACCTTTTCAGATAAAAAGAAGGTGGTCACATCATCAGCATCATTCCTACTTTGATCATACTCTGGTCATGTGATATAGTCCCTGATGGCCTCGTAAGGGTCACTACATGTGTCCTCCCCAGTTCTGTTTCTTCATTTTCACTCAGTTTGGGAAGTATCCCCATGAAGAGGGGCATGATGCTGATATGTTCACAGTGACAAACTGAACCCATGCCCGTGTCCAAGTCTGTTTCGCCACAAAAGCCAGTTTCTTTCTAACCAGCACAGATATCTCTCTGGAGCCACCTACCCCACCTGCGTGTCCCAGGTCTGCCACAGACATTTAGGCAGGGGTTTTTTTTGCATAATCACTTCCCTATGCACAGCAGAATGAAGGCAGGTGGGCAGGAGCAGAAGCTGAGACTGAGAGAGCATCAGTCATTTGACTTCCTGCATGACTAATGGAGTCAGTACTTGAATGTAAGACCCGACACCATAAAACTCCTAGAAAAAAAACATAGGCAGTAAGCTCCTTAACATCGGTCCTAGCAACGGGTTTTTGGAACTGACAGCACTGCAAAGGCAACAAAATAAACAAGTGAAATTACGTCAGACTAAAAAGCTTTTACACAGCCAAAGAAAGCATCATCTAAATAAAAGGCGCCCTGCTGAATGACAGAAAATATTGCAAATCATATATCTGATAAGGGTTTAATATCCAAAATACATAAAGAATTCATACAATTCGACTGCAAAATGTCAAACACTCTGATTAAACGACGAGCAGAGTATCTGAATGATCATTTTGCAGAAGACGACATGTAGGTGGCCAACAGGTACATGAAAGGTGATCAACAACACTAATCATCAGGGAAATGCAAATCAAAACCACAATGAGACATCATTTCATACCTTGTCACCATGATGATAAACAAAAAGACAAGAAATAACAAGTGTTGGTGAGGATGTGGAGAAAAGGGAAGCCTTGTGCACTGTTGGTGGGGATGTAAATGGATGCAGCCACCTATGGAAAACAGAACGGAGGATCCTGTGAAATCTTGTCATCTGCAACAACGTGGATGGACCTAGAGCGTATTACACTAAGTGAAACAAATCAGGCAGAGAAGGTCGAATAGTGTATGATTTCACATATATGTGGAATCTAAAAAACAAAATAAATGGACAAACAAAGTGAAAAAACCCATAGATACAGAGACTATTTTGAAGTCCACCAGGTGGGAAGGAGGTGGAGAATGGGTGAAAAGGGGACAGGATTGAGACGTACAAATTGCTCGTTATAAAGAGTCACAGGGATGTAAAGTACAGCACAGGGAATATAGTCAGTAATATTGTAATGACTATGTAGGGTGTCAGATGGGTACTGTACTTATTGGGGTGATTGCTTCGCCGGTTATGTAGATGTCTAATTGCTGTGTTGTACACTTGAAACTAATGTAATATTATATGTCAACTATAACTGCAAAATTTAAAAAAATATTTAAAACTTTTAAAAATAGAACTACTTTATGATCCAGCAATTCCACTTTTGAGTATTTGTCTGAAGAAAACAAACACTAACTCAGAAGGATTTATACATCCACGTGTTCACTGCTGCATTATTTACAATAGCGATGATATGGACACAACATAAGTGTCCACTGATGTAAGAATGGATGAGGAAAATGTGAGATCTATTCTCTATCTATCTCCATATCAAATAAAAATATATTTACATATAATAAAATATTATTCTACCATAAAAAGAAAGGGAATCTTTCCATTTGTGTCAACATGAATAGACCTTCAGGGCATTATGCTAATTGAAAGAAGTTAGACAGAGAAAGACAAATACTGTACGATCTCACTTATATGTAGATTGTAAAACCAAAAAAGTGACTTCATAGATATAGAGAACACATTTGTTGCCAGAGGTGGGGGATTAGTAGATGAATTGGGTAGAGGGTGTCAAAGATACAAACTCCCAGTATTAACACAAATTAGTCATGGGCATGGAATGTGTAGCATGGTGACTACAGTTATTAATAATGTATTGCATGTTTGAAAGTAGCTAAGATAGTAGATCTTAAAAGTCCTCATCATAAGAAAAAACTTGTAACTATGGATGGTGACAGATGTTAACTAGACTTACTGTTGTAATGATTATGTTGTAATATATATAAATATTGAATCTTTAAGTTCTCTACCCAAAACTAATATAATGTTATATGTCAATTCAGGGGAGGGTTTTGGGAGACTGGGAGAAAAGGGTGAAGGGTTAAAGAAGTGCAAATTAGTAGCTGAGAGATGGATGGGGAGCACGGCATAGGGAATGCAGTTGCAGTAATGTAATGGCTATGTGCAGAGCCAGAGGGAAGATAGAGTAACTGCCTTCCATAAACTATATAAATGTCTAACCAATGTACTGTACACTTGAAACTAATCATAAAATAAAACGAAACCCTAAAACAAACCATACATAGTTACGTACCAGTAGAATTCAGAAGGCTCACGATATCAGGGAGAGCAGGTGACATTGCTGGGAGTGAAAAGGTGAAACACCTGTTCTGTTCTTTCTACTACTGTTGACTCTCCGCTCTCACTATGATATGACAGTTTCACTCCTACATAGGTACCTAGAACACAGAGAGAATGGGGCAGAAAAATTTTAGGAGATTATGGCTAATAAGTTTCCACATTTGTTGAAATATATAAATGTTTGCAATCAAATATACCTTGGCTATAATCTTATCTGTTTGCCTCAATTTATAAAACAAAGAATGTGCAAGTTTAGATGTCTCACCTGAGATCACTGGCCGGAAAATGGGGCTGGAACATTAATGAACTGATGCTCTGAAACTCAGGGCACTGCTTCTGCCTCTGTTCTCTTCTGGTGCCGATTTGCCAACAAAAAAAACAAGTGCCTCCTGTCCTCTACCCAAGTGTCCGTGATAGAACTGGGAAGCATATTTTGAGTAGGTTGCTACAGATATAAATTTTATAGCCTTGAACGAGAGTTTCTGGGAGATCACACAAGGACTCTAGCAGGGTTTCCTTCAACGCAGAACCCATCAGGAGCTGACTTCGCAATGTGATGCAAAAGGGGCAAATCCCCCCGAGTGGGGACTCAAGTCCTACTCTGAGAAAGGGAGGGTCCTTGGCTCAGTGCAGGAAAGAATTCAAGATCTAGGCAGAGTTAGAGACAAAGAAAAGTTTGTTAGGGAAGGAATAACACTCCATAGACAGAGCATGGTCTTCTTGCAGAGTCTGAGAATGAGACCCCAAGTGTTTGGGGAGTTGGGTTTATATCTGTCCCTTAGTTTCTATGAAAAATGGCTGATTATAGGGAGTAAATAAAGAATGGAATGAATGGTTGGGTTTATCTTAACTTGTGCAAGGTATGGCTTAAAGGTATGGCTTTGTTTTCCTGTTTCCTTTTATGGTTTGGGTAGAGTTGTTAGTAACCTCAGCTGGAATCTTCCTTTGTACTGTAGGTTCCCTTGGTCTGCTCCTAGGGCTGGTCAGCCAGGTTCCTGGGTCCAGCAGCACGAAACAGGCTCTGGATTCAAGTTGGTTTATTATTTGGTCAATCTGTCTAGTTCTCATGCCTCTTTCCTCTACTAAAGTCACATCCTATTCTAAGAAACAAAACTGAGAAGAGATAACTGCTCGGACCTTTGCTAAGGCAGCAGGAACTGTCACATGACCAGAGATGCTGCTGAGATGATTCCTGACTGTCTCATTTCTGGACACGGTTGTGAATACTGTTCTCAATTAAGGGAAATATCAAACAGTAATTTACAGAAGCCTCAGAACACAAAGGGAACAACTTCCTCCTTGACAATTTCCCGGTGATTACAAAAACAACATAAATAACAACAAGGAAAGTCCTCCTTATTGGTCCCAACATTTGGGGTCCAGATTATAAAAGCCCCAGAACAGAAAGGGTCACCAAATCTGAGAAACTCACTTCTGAACAGAAACTCACCTTCCACCCCTGACACCATGTGCTGCTCCCCTTGCTGCCAGCCCACCTGTTGCAGGACCACTTGCTGTGGGTCCAGTGGCTGTGGATCCAGCTGCTGTCAGCCTTGCTGCCGCCCTTGCTGTGTGTCCAGCTGCTGCCAGCCTTGCTGTCCGCCCTTGCTGCCCGCTGACCTTGCTGTCAGACCACCTGCTGGGACCACCTGCTGTCGGCCCCACTTGCTGTGGGTCCAGCGGGCTGTGGATCCAGCTGCTCATGCTGCCGCCCTTGCTCCTGTGTCCGGCTGCTGCCAGCCTGCTGTAGCCCTTTGCTGTGTGTCCACTGTGCCATTGCTGCTGCTGTCAGACCACCTGCTGTAGGACCACCTGCTGTCAGCCCACTTGCTGTGGGTCCAGCGGCTATGGGTCCAGCGGCTGTGGGTCCAGCTGCTGCCAGCCTTGCTGTCGCCCTTGCTGTGTGTCCAGCTGCTGCCGCCCTTGCTGTGTGTCCAGCTGCTGCCAGCCTTGCTGCTGCTGATCACCTTGTCAGAGAACTTCCATCTGTGCACAACACCTTCTGACTTGCCATTTTGGAAACAAATTTACATCCTAGACTGTGGAGAACCAGCACTGTTTTCCATTATTTCTGTGACTCATTTGCCTGATGGAAGCATCTGAATCGGCTTGCTTGAGTGCAGAGGACTTCCCCCATTTCTTCCTCCTGTGTATATGGACCATGTGCCAGCTTCGCACATCCTCCATCTGTACTTATTGTCTTGGCTTCGACTTTGATGTGAGGATCACCCAGTCTCTTTAAGTAATTTAGTCAAACAAACATCATAACTATTTAATAGCTTTTGCAACTGATAAATCATCTTCATAATCATATTTTATTTTCACTGCACTCATGGTTCTTGTATCAGACTTTTTCTTCTAGGATCATTTAGACATTTCTTTGTAGATGCAGGTATCTTACCTATGTGTTTCTTAATAAATTCGATACCATAATTCATCCATACTGTGTTTGATTCATTGTAAAGAATTCCTGATGTAGGAATTTAAATACATATTGCATACTTACATGTATTATCGATTCTGAACATTGAAATCATTCCCACAATAATTATCTCCATTTTTTTAGAAAAAACAAACAAAACATTTTTTTGTGCACTGTCACATAGCTGATGTGGACAGACTCAGATACAGGATATGGTCTTGTGTTCCTGCTCAAAGGCACTTACCTTTACATCCAAAGAAGTAGGGGTCTGGGCTTCGGGTTACTATACGCTCGGCAAGCTCTGGTGCTGTCGCTGCTCAGTTATGGCTGTCGCTGGGCGTGGACACACCCTGAGACGGCCCAGTGAAACCCTGAGTTCCAGACGTACTTCTCCCTGCTCTCTACTCTCCACAGTCATTACTTCTCACCAAACAATATCTACATTCGAGGAGTCCAAACTGGCCAGATGATAGTTGAAAACTAGACTATGTCCCCTGACAGAGGACTAAAACCTTCAATTCAGGAGCGCTAAAGCCATGGTGAAATGGGAAGCATGGATTTCCATGTACGTTACAGGGGGGTTAACATGAGAGGGTCACTCCTATTTCTACACATCACTTTCTGAACCCATGCTTACTACCTTTTGTGGATATAAGTGGTCCTATGTATATGTCAACCATATAATGGCCATTGGACCAAGGTATATACCACATCCAGAAGACCACATCTCAACCCACAGGTTGTCATCTCTAAGCTGATGTCTTTGCTGCACATCTAAGAGATCATTCCAAGTGTTTATCAGGCCAGCACTTTCTCTGTCATGTGATGGATGGTACGACAAGTAGATCCACGGTCATGTACCTAATGTTGACCTTGTTCTTCATAAAATGGGCCCCTAGGTCCAAAGCAATGCTATCCAGGATCCCATGACAATAACACTGTAAGCCGGTGGGTAGTACTGCAGACGGGGAAGACGATTCCATTTACGAAATATGCAATCCCAGTAAGGGAGAAGTGCTGTGTCTCAATGTGGAAGTGGTCTGATGTAGAACACTTGGCTCCGTGTGGGCTGCTAGTTCCCATGAGTGATATCATCCATGAGCACACAACACCATTCTCTGCCTCTGCCTATGACACGTACAGCAGAGGCGACCGTGGGGAAAGGAGCCTGTGCTGTTGGTGCACACACCCTCTGTCCCTGCCACCGTGGCTGCTCTGCCCATGCTGTCTTGGGCAAGTGTTAGAGCACGTGAGGAAGAGGCAGGATGAGTTATCCCAAACTCGTATTTCTCCAGAGCGTCTGAAGTGGTTTCTGGAGGGACCTGGTGTGGCACAACAAGGAGGAAACTCTGTCTGCCTATACACCGTGTCCCTCGAAGTGATTCTTCTCCTAATCTCTTTATCTTCCAATCTTGCTCCTTCCAGACAGGAGACTAAACAATCAGGCCTTTCACCATTGGCAAAGAGCCAATGGACATCATTTCCTTGGGTGACTTTTTCTCCAATTATATATCCATTGTGCCACTCACAGTTCTTTCCACTGGGAATATGTCCTCTTTTCACTGCCTTTGGATAGCAGGAGTTGTTGGTCTGTTGTAGGAATAATTCTCTGAGTGGTATTACAGCTCATGCTGGGCTGTCAACTGAAGAAGTTTACATCATGTTCAAATATCCTAATAAATTTGTTTTTTTGCAGAAAGCAAAGGAAATTGCTCTAAGAATCATCGCTCATATGTTCTTTAGTCATTGAGGTCGCCACTAGACTCTGCTCTTCTTCCTAGATGCGGTACGGCATCTTATTAATACCTCAGTGTGGATGTTTATAACTTGTAAAGTTGAGGTTAGTTTGTGTTACATCAGAGACTCAAGATAAATAAAAGAGACAAAATCATGGATTATCGAGGGAAAAGAGAAAGGAAAGTGACTATTTTCAACTAAAAATAAGTTTGGTGAATAGTTTTGTTCTATGATATGCCTTGAAAATATAAAAATTGGGGGCTCTCCAGGAGGTATCTGGCTGTACACTGGCTAACCCAGTAAATGAGGGGAAAAAAAAGGAAAGAAAACACTTCAAGAATAGCCATGGGTAAATATAACATGGTAGTGGGAAAAGAAAGGAACATTTGTACAGGACGGTGACATAGAATATATGAAAAACAATTCATGAGTTGGTATGTGTATTCTATATTTTCCTGCAAACATAGAACTGGTGTGTGGCAGAATGCGAATTTGGGGATTCTTTCATTTGATTAAAATTTCATAACCAAAATCTATTGTCTTCTACTTTCACGATAGAAAACTTTTGGTTGAAGATAAAATCAGGGTTCAATAGATACACATTTTTTGTTGGATCTTAAAATAGACAATGGATAATGCAAACACAAACCATGTTAGAATATTAGCAAAACACAAGTAATAAGAATGATAACACATGTCCATAGACTTTAAGGATATTATATTCCACTAAAACAAAATCTAGTAAAATCTATAATTAAAGGAACCACTCTGAACTTCATTTTTTCAATGAAGATTTAATTGGCAAGGTCAGTGACATGGTCCTTGTGGAAAATAAGCATCATAAAATTCATGCAGTCACGAGAAAAATGCTGTGCATAGTTAGAAGTACATTCCATGAGGTGGGCAAACACCTGTCAGAGATTAGAATAAATGTGATTCTGCAGTGCAGACTATCAGGAGACAAGGTTTCTAAAGGGAGGAGGAACTGCCATGCAATGACATTCTGACTTTCTATTCACAAGTGTTTCTTATGAACAAAAGATTCAGGGTCTGGGGGTGGGGAAAGGTGCATGCTCACATAGGAAGCTCTTTTTAGGGGACATATTAACAAATGGGATGGGCTACTATGAGCGTAGGAAGTCACATCACTGGAGGCATCAAAGCATCAATGAAACAACCTATTGGCAGATACTGGGATATTGTATCTTTGATTTGCTGCATCCGTAAGTGAATTTTATCAGCAAACTCTAAGGGTCCCTTTCATTACTGAGTCTCTATGAGGTCCCTAAATTTTCTTTTGTTCAAGCACTATAACTGATTGATTGCTTTCATCTTCAGAAGTCCACAAGCATTTAAAGACATCACATTAAAACAAATCCTACAGGGTGCCATGAAAATATGTTATCAATTCACCTAGGAAAAAGAAAAGCTCTCTCCTAAAATTTTTTTCACTTTGATTTTTATAATTTTGACAAAAAAAAAATGAGAGGCTGGGTTTTATTCCTACAGACTCAGACATCTGATTCCATTTACAGAGAAAGGATGTGTCCCCTCCTTGAGGCATAACAACTTTATCCATCCCTATCAACTTATATGCCAATTTATTAGTCACAATTATAACTATAATAAGTATAGTTTTGTTTTTGCCTTTGTTTTAATTTTATAAATTTATTTATTTAAATTAGTTTCAAGTATACAGTACATTGGTTAGACCTCTATAATGTTCATAAAACGATCCCCTCAATTCCTCCTTCCCTCTCCTGGTCCTCCACTTAGCCATCATATTAATGTTAACAGCATTCCCTCTGCCATGCTCCCCATATCCAACTACTAATTTGTACTTCTTTAACCCTTCACCTCATTCTCCCAGCCTCCCAACCCTTCTCCCCTCTGTCCGTCACCAAATTGTCTACTAGATTTGTGAGTCCATTTTTGATTAGTTTGCTTTTTTTGTTCCTTAGATTCCACATATAAGTGAAATCATATGGTATCTATCTTTCTGTGTCTGCCTTATTTCACTCAGCATAAAAATCTCTAGGTCCATCCATGTTATTGCAAATGGTAGGATTTCATTTTTTTTTTAATAGCTGAGTAATATTCCATCGTATGTATGAACTATAATTTCTTTATCCAATCATCTGGTGCTGGGCATTTAGGTTGCTTCCATATCGTGGCTATTGTAAATTGTGCTGCCATGACTAATGCGGTACATGACGAATTATTGTTTTGGTTTTCTTTGGATAAATACCCAAAGTGCAATTGATAGGTCAAAAAGTATATCCATTTTTAGTTTTTTGAGAAACCTCCATACTGTTTTCCATAGCGGCTGTACCAATTTGCTATCCCACCAACAATGTATGAGGGTTCCCTTTTCTCCACATTCTCACCAACACTTGTTGTTTTTTTATTCATGGATGATAGCCATTCTGACAGGTGTGAGGTGATATCTCATTGTGGTTTTAATCTGCATTTCTCTGATGATTAGTGAACTTGAGCATCTTTTCATATGTCTGTTATCCGTCTGCATTTCCTCTTTGGAGAAGGATCTCTTCAGGTCTGCCCATTTTTAAATTGGATTGTTTGTTTTTTTGTTGTTGAGTTGTATAAGTTCTTTATACATTTTGAATATTAACCCCTTACCAGATGTATCATTAGCGAATATCTCCTCCCAAACAGTCAGTCGTCTTTTTGTTTTGTTGATGGTTTCCTTTGCTGTACAAAAACTTTTTGGTTCGATGTAGTCCCATTGGTTTATTTTTTCTTTTGTTTCCCTTGCTTGAGGAGATATATCTGAAAAGGAATTCCTGTTAGTAATATCAGAGAGTTTACTGCCTGTGTTCCCTTCTAAAAGTTTTATGGTTTCAGGTCTTACATTTAAATCTTTAATCCATTTCAAGTCTATTCTTGTATATGGTGTAAGAAGATGGTCCAGTTTTTCTTTCTTTCTTTCTTTCTTTTTTTTTTTTTGCATGTATCTGTCTAATTTTCACAACACCATTTATTGAAGAGACTGTCTTTACCCCATTGTATATTCTTACCTCTTTTGTTATATGTTAAGTGAGCATATAGGTGTGGATTTATTTCTGGGCTCTCTATTCTGTTCCATTGATGAATATATCTGTTTCTATGCCAGTACCATGCTGTTTTGATTACTGTAGCCTTGAAGTATAGTGTGATTTCAGGTAGTGTGATACCTCCAACTTTGTTCTTCTTTCTCATTGCCATGGCTATTTGGTTTTTTTTTTATGGCTCCATATAAATTTTAGGATTGTTTGTTCTAGCTCTCTGAAAAATGCCATTGGTATTTTGATAGACATTGCATTGAATCTATAGATTGCTTTGGGTGGTATGGCCATTTTAACAATGTTGATTCTTCCTACCCATGAACAGAGTATATGCTTCCATTTATTTGTGTCTTCCTCAATTTCTTTTTTCAATGACATATAATTTTCTGAAAGCAGATCTTCTACCTTCTTAGTTAATTTGCTTCCCAGGTATTTTATAGTTATTGACGCAATTGTAAATGGGATTGTTTTCTTAATTTCTCTTTCTGAAAGTTCATCATTGGTGTATAAAAATGCCATTGACTTCTGAATATTTATTTTGTAACCTGCTACTTTACTGAATTCATTGATCAGTTCTAACAGTTTTTTTGGTGGAATTTTTAGGGTTCTCTATATATAGTATCATGTCATCAGCAAATAATGAGAGTTTTACTTCTTCCTTTCCAATTTAGATGCCTTTTATTTCTCTTTCTTGTTTTATTGCTGTGGCTAAGACTTCCAATACAATGTTAAAGAGGAGTGGTAAAATTGGGCATCCTAGATTTGTTCCCGATTTTAAGGAAAATGCTTTTAGCCTCTCCCCATTGAGTATGATGTTAGCTGTAGGTTTGTCATATATGGCCTTTATTATGCTGAGGTATGTTCCCTCTATTCCCACTTTGCTGAGAGTTTTACCATAAATTGATGTTGGATTTTGTCGAATACTTTTTCTGCTTCTATTGATACGATCATATGGTTTTTATCTTTCAATTTGTTAATGTGGTATATCACATTAATTGATTTGCAGATGTTGAACCAACCTTGTATCTCAGGAATAAATCTAACTGGATCATGGTGTATGCTATTTATAATATATCGCTGAATTCGGTTTGCTAATATTTTGTTGAGGATTTTTGTATCAATGTTCATAAGAGATATCAGCCTATAGTTTTCTTTTTTGTAATGTCTTTGCCTGGTTTTGGAATCAAGGTAATGGTGGCTTTATAAAAGGAGTTAGGGAGCCTTCTCTCCTCTTGAATTTTGTGGAATAATTTGAGAAGAATAGGTGATAATTCTTCTTTGAATGTTTGGTAAAATTCACCTATGAAGCCATCTGGTCCAGGATTGTTGTTTTTTGGGAGGTTTTTGATTACTGATTCTATTTCATTAGTGGTAATCGGTCGGTTCAGATTTTCTGTTTCTTCTTGACTCAGTCTTGGGAGATTGTATGTTTCTAGGAATGTGTCCATTTCTTCCAGGTTGTCCAATTTCTTATAATGCTAGTTTGTTGGTGATGAATTCCTTAAGTTTTTTTTTCTGTCTGGGAGCTCTTTATCTCACTTTCCATTTTAATTGAAAGCCTTGCTGGGTAGAGTATCAATGGTTGTAGATTCTTGTTTTTCATAACTTTGAATATTTCTTGCCATTTCCTTCTGGCCTGCAAAGTTTCCATTGAAAAGTCAGCAGACATTCTTATGGGGGTACCCTTGTAAGTAACTATTTTTCTTTCTCTTGCTGGTTTTAAGATTCTCTCTTTGTCTTTGACCTTTGGCATTTTAATTATGATGTGTCTTGGCATAGGTCTGTTTGAATTCCTCTTGTTTGGAACTCTGTGCTTCCTGAAGTTGTATGTCTAATTCCTTTGCCAGGTTAAGAAAGTTTTCTGTCATTATTTCTTCAAATAAAGTCTCAATCCCTTGCTCTCTCTCTTCCTCTTCAGATACTCCTATGATTCGGGTATTTTTACACTTCATGTTTCCCAGAGGTCTTTTAAACTATCCTCATTTTTTACAATACTTTTTTCTTTTTGTTATTCTGATTGGGTGTATTCAGCTACCTTGTCTTCCAATTCGTTGATTCTGTCTTCTGCTTCGTCCAATCTACTGTTGAATCCTTTTAGTGTATTCTTCCTCTCCGTTATCATATTCCTCATTTCTGTCTGGTTCTTTTTTATGGTTTGTATGTCTTTCTTTATGCTCTCATTGTGCTCATCCATTCTCCCCATAAGTTCCTTGAGTATCCTTTATTCTGAACTTTGTCTTTGGTAGGTTGCTTGCCTCCATTCCATTTAGCTTATTTTCTGGAGTTTTCTCCTGTTGTTTCATTTGTGGCATGTTTCTTTGTTTTCTCGTTTTATTAGCCTCTCTGTGTTCTTTTCTATGTGTCAGGAATATTTATTTCATCTCTCGGCCTTGACCAGATGGCCTAATGTGGACGGTGTCCTGTGTGGTCCAGTGGTGCACTCTCCCTGATCCTTTGTGCCAGGAGCTCTGGAGGTGACCTTTGTGTGGGTTTTGTGTGATCTTCTGTTGTTGTCAGGCCTTTTTTGTTGTTAGTAGATCAGTTGGTTGGATTAATGTTCAGGCTGACTAATTGTGGGAATTGGCTGCACCCTCAGGATAAGAGTTGTTGTGTGGGGGCTGACCCCACCAAGTGAGATTTGCCCTAGTAGGCTTGTGAACTTGTTGCAACCACCCTTTGTGTGTATCACTACTGGAACCAGTCAGGAGTTGCTCCGTTGTGGTCTAGTGCCAGCCTCCAGATGCGTTGGTTTTGTGGCCCCTTGGGAGGGGCTCCCCCATAGGCCAAGTTCAGCCATTGCTTTTGATTGCTCAGGGCTACCCAATGAGAACTACAAAGCGATATGCTGATGGTTGTTGCCTATGCTGGATCTATAGGTAAGTGGAAGAGTCAGCGCTGTAGGCAGCTCTCGGTTATCCCCCGTCCCTGACCAATGGCAGTTTAGCAGAGGGACCAGTGCTCCTCAAGGCCTGATACTGCCTATCAGATACCTGTAAGTCCCTGAAACTGGATGAGCCTCTGGGTGATATGCGTGTTGGGTGGTGCAAGGACTCTGGGAGTCTCCTGGGTCTAGTGAGTAAATTTCCCCCTGCCACTGCAGTGTCAGTTTACATGCCCACGTTGTCTCTGTGGCTCGCTGTACAGGTTTCCACTCATAGCAAGGTCAACTGCTGCCCACCCTGGGCCTAAATGTGCTACTCCAGAGCAGGAGCAGCTGCCTATCAGTGTGAAGTGGGCACTTTGTATACTGGATGGGGCAGGAGCTCAGGGAGTTAAGGGTCGTCAGGCCAATACAGATCCCTACAATCCCCTTAAGAAATACTGTAGCAGTGGTCTGTCCACAACTGTTTTCTTCAAAATGTGCTCACTGCGCTAGCCAAGGTCTGTTGCCTGCACTAACGACTCAACTCCAGAGCCAAGCAGCGCACAAGAGACTGCTTGTCAATAGGCTGAAGGCACTTCGTGGCTTGGGAGAAGTGAGATCTCAAGGCGACGAGGTCTGTTCGGTCAATACAGTCTCAATTTTGCTGCAGCTTCTGTGCCTGGGTGTTCCTACTGTAGACCCAGATCACAGTGAGACCAGCTGCCATCAGGGGTGTTTCCACAGACCCCTGTGCTCTCAGGATACAATATTACAACTCTTGTAGGCAGCAAAGGTCTACCTGCCATTGATTTCTGTGCAGTGACCACCCTGTGCCAGCCAGTTTGTTGCCTGTGTGGATTAGGAGATCAGGAGAGGGGAAGAGCAGGGCTGTGGCAGTTCACTGTCAATGGGCCACCTGGGGCAATTTGTGGGTAGGGTGGGGTGCAGTCTCAGAGAGAGAATGGCAGTCAGATCAATACAGCCTCAGTCTTGCTGCACATTTGATAACTGTTGTGAGTTCCTGCAGATGACCCAGTTCACAGCAAGACCAGCTGCTGTCTGGGACTGACCCACAGATCCCCGATATCTGCCCAGGTTCGTGTTGGCAGCAGCAATCTGCCTGACCGTACCTCTGAAATGGGGCTCATGGTGCTGGCCGCTGTTGCTGAGATTAGAAACACTGCTCACAACAATGGCCACCCCATTGTGAATACTTCACTCTGAATCACTCAGATCAGGGCTTGGCAGCCATTCAGGAACGACTGCCCCCAGCAGTCTGTAGGTTAGGCGAGCGGGCTGATACCCTCAGACCAGCGCTTCCTAATGGCTCTGTGGGAGTGGTCTGCACAATCAAGCTGGCGTGGTCTGTAGGTTACCCTGTAGGGGGGCCAGACTAAGGCACATGGCGGCTGCCTTTCCAGCCCTCGTTCTGACTACAGGTAATGGAGACTTTTTCAGAATGAATCCCGTGCAAGCCTCAGATCCAAAGCCGATGTCCTGGGTGAGTGTCCACAGGTCAGAAAGCCTTTGTGCGGGTCCTTCAAAGGGACATCTAGGGCTCAGTCACTTTCCATCTCACCCAGATGGCTGGGATCCCCTCTAGTTTCTACAGTCAGAGTTATTGGATCTCTTCTTCTCTGGGCTGGGACCCTGTGCTGGAGAGCCCCCAAATGAGACCAGGACCCCCTTCTCCTTCAGGAGAGCCTCTGCAGCCTCACCCTCCCTCCCAGTGATCCTCTACCACCCATGGATGCGGATCCAGCCCGATTCAGAAATTTGCCCCTCCTACCAGCTTCGATGTGGCTCCTTTATATTATCAGAAGTATGTATTACAATCAGCTGGACTTCAGGTGATTCACCACATTGATTATTTTATAATTTGGTTGTTATTTCAATGCGGTCCTGGGAGGAGATGAACCCTGCTTTTACCTAGTCTGCCATCTTCCCACAAACTCTAATAACTATAGTTTTATAGTCTGTTTGACTAGTCGTTCCTCTGTGTACAAATGCCCCAAAGAGTAGTGAAATAATAACAGGAAGCTTATTTCCTGAGCAAAGAATCAGAAGAAATAATTTGGAACGACAGAATGTTCAGTGGCATCTCCAGCATTCATGGCAAACACGTAGTCTTACCTAAGAAATTGGAAAACTCAGACGCATTGGCCTGCTTACCTGTGCAGTGCTAGCTGTGCATGACCCCCCTTTACCTGTGTGCCTCTCCTGACCCTGAACTCCCATGGTTGACTATTGCACACCCATGTGGGAAACAGACATTCATTTCTAGAAGTTCTCAACCAGGCAAATAGATATTCTGCTCATCTTGATAACATTCTTCCTCGTTAAAGTGCCTTGCATAATCTGGTTCTGCTGCTATTTGTATCTTGTAGTTAAGCTTCAGGAGGGCAAACTATCATCTGTGGATGACATAACTGTGCTTGTAAAATGTCTAAAAATATCTATTAATAACCCTTAGAAATAATAAGGGAGTTTGGTTAGAAGATCAATGTGTACACACATGAATTGTTTTTGTTTATGTCAGAAACAGTTAAATATTAACATTTTAAATTGTAACATATACCAAAATAAAAAATAAAATACCTAGGATAAAATTACTGAGTGATTCTCTGTGCAGTTCTATTTGTAGATGTTTATCTAACAGGAATGTTGATATATGTTTCCCGAAGGACCTGCACTAAAACACTCATAGCAGCCCTGCTTTTATTAGTCCCAAATTTCAAACAATCTGTGTATGTATCAATAATATAGTTAACAAGTGAATTGTGTCCAGTTCATTCAGTGGAAGACTGTATAGCAAGGAGAATGAATGAATTACAGATAATTACATGGATGAGACTCAGAATCATCATGTTAATAGAAAGTAGCCAATTCTATACTATTTCTTTTGAAACAGCCTAAGTTTAAAAACAGCCCAAGCCCACCTACATTTGGGAATCAGTGGGTGGTATTATTTGAAGAGGATGGAGATAAATCTTATTTCTAATGTGGTCATGGGTATGTTCACTTGGCAATCATCTGTTTGGAAATTAGTAACAATTTACCATGTTGGAAATTAAATATTTGAGCACTTTGTAAATGAATATTAATTCAGAGAAAGAAGGAAAAGAAACAAAAACTCATAGATATAAACAATAATATGGTGGTTACCAGGTCTGGGGGTGCATAAACAAGGATAAAGGGGGTCAAATATCTGAAGGAGATTTTGACTTCAGGTGGCGAATACACAATGAAATATACAGATGATGAATTGTAAAATTGTACAGTTGAAAATTATATGATTTTTAACCAATGTCACCCCAATCAATTTAATAAAATAAAAAACCATTTCTAAATATACAAGAAATTCACAGAACTCCATCATAAAAACAAACGAACCCAAACAAATTTTTAAAAAATGGGAAGAGGATCAGAAGAGACATTTAGCCAAGAACACATACAGGTGACCAGGAGGCACATGGAAAGGTGCTCGACAACTGTAATCATCCGGGAAATGCACATTAAAACCAAAATGACATATCACCTCACAACTGTGATGATAATGATAATAATAAAAAAGAAACGAGATAACAAGTGTTGGTGAGGATGTAGAGACAAGGGAACCCTTGTGCACCATTGGTGGGAATATAAGTAGGAAACACCATGATGGTACACAGTGAAGGGGGCTGTACTCAAAAGTTAAAAATAGGTCTATCTTCTGACTCAGCAATGCCACTTCTGAGTGTTTATCTGAAGAAAACAAGACCACTAACTAGAAAAGATATATGCACCCACATGTCCATTGCAGCATTATTTACAATAGCCAAGATATGAAAACAACCTAAGTGTCCATTGATAAGTGAATGGATGAAGAACATGTGGAATGGACTATCATTCAGACATAAAAAAGAAGAAAAGCTTTTCATCCGCCACAACGTGGACCTTGAAGAATTGTGCTAAGTGATATAGGTCAGACAGAGAAAGACAAATATGATACAAACTTACGTATGTTTGCAATGGAAAAAAAAAAACTGAGGTTATACATACAGATAACATATCGATGGTGGCCAGAGATGGGGGTGAGAGAGAGTGAAGTAGCTGAAGGGGTAAAAGGTACAAACTCCTCTTATGAGAAAATTGGTCATGGGAATATAATGTACAGCATGGTGATTATAGCTAATAATACTTTTATGCATATTTCAAAGTTGTAAGACATTAGGTTTTAAAAGTTACTACAAGAAAAAGTTGTCACTCTGAATGCTGACGGACATTAAGTAGACTTATTGTAGTGATTGTTTTGCAACATTTATGGGTAAGAAGCATTATGTTCTCCTTCCAAAACTAACATAATTTTGTATGTCAATTATACCTCAATGGAAAAAGAAGCATAGATATATACCACTAGAATGAAAAGGCTTATGTCAGGGACAGAAGGTGACTCTGCTGGTAGTGAAATGTTGAGACCGTGTTCTCTTCTTTTTCTAGTGATGACTCTATACTCTCTGACATGCAATTTCACTCCTACACGTGTACATGGAGACAGAGAGAATGGGGCAGAAAAAGCATTAAAGAATGTATGGCTGACCATTGTCCACATTTCTTGGAATAATAACTCGAAAAAGATTTGCACACAAAAAAATACCTTGGCCAATACAGTAGTTCACCTGATTGCCTCAATTGATAAAACAAAGTATGTCCAAGTTGGGATGTCTCACGTGGGTCACTGACCCGGCTAGAAAACAGGGATGGAACATTAACGGATCGATGCTCTGAAACCCAGAGCACGGCTTCTGCCCCTACTCTCCTGTTTCGGTCTGATTTGTATATGAAAACCCATGTGCCTCCTGTCCTCTACCCAAGTGTCTCCGGTAGACTGGGACACACAATTGAGTAGGTGGCCATAGACAGACACGTGCCAGAGCCTCGCATCAGACTGTCTGGGGGCTCACACTCACACTCAAGCACAGCTTTGTGAAACACAGAACCCAGCAGCTCCTGAGCTCTCTGGGCACTTGACACCTAAGTGTGGCCAAAGGAACAAAGCTAAGAAGGGACAACTGTTCTGACCTTCCCTAAGCTGGCAGGAAGGATCACATGACCACACGATGTCACATGACCAGAAATGTTGCTGAGAATGATTCCTGTCTGTCTCATTTCTGAAAATCATTCTTAGGTAATGTTCTCAATTAAGAGAAAGATCAAACAGTAATTTACAGAAGCCTCAAAACACAAAGGGAACAACTTCCTCCTTGACAATTTCCCGGAGACAAAAAAAAACACTGTAAACAACAACAAGGAAAGTCCTGCTGATTGGTCCCAGCACTCGGGGTCCAGAGTATAAAAGCCCCAGAGCAGAAGGGGTCAGCAGAATCTGAGAAACTCACCTCTGAACAGAAACTCACCTTCCACCCCTGACACCATGTGCTGTTCCCCTTGCTGCCAGCCCACCTGCTGCAGGACCACCTGCTGCCGGACCACTTGCTGTGGGTCCAGCGGCTGTGGGTCCAGCTGCTGCCAGCCTTGCTGTCGCCCTTGCTGTGTGTCCAGCTGCTGCCAGCCTTGCTGCCGCCCAACCTGCTGTCAGACCACCTGCTGCAGGACCACCTGCTGTCGGCCCACTTGCTGTGGGTCCAGCGGCTGTGGGTCCAGCTGCTGCCAGCCTTGCTGCCGCCCTTGCTGTGTGAGCAGCTGCTGTCAGCCTTGCTGCTGTAGCACTCCCTGCTGCCAGCCCAGCTGCTGTGGGTCCAACTCCTGTGGGTCCGGCTGCTGTGGGTCTAGCTGCTGCCAGCCTTGCTGCCAGCCAGTTTCCTGTTCTCCCGTGCACGTCCGGAGAACCTGCTACTACCCCACCTGCTGCTGTGTGCCTGGATGCATCGCCTATGGCGGCGGATCCAGCTGCGGCCAGTCTTGCGGCTGCTGATCACCTCACCAGAGAACCACCGTCTGTTCATGCAACTTCTCTTAACCGACTTGCCCACATGAAAACAAATTAACCTCCTAAACTTTCCGGACAACCAGTATGCTGGACCATAATTTCTGTGACTTGTCTACCTGTTTAAAAGGATCAGCTGGATGGAGTACAGAGGACTTCCCGTGTCTGTGGACCACGTTTCAGCTTCCTGCATCCTTGATACACAGTTATGGTCTCGGCTTGGACTCTGAAGTCAAGACCACCGGCTCCCTCTAAATAGCCTAGGGAAACAAATCTTCGTGACTTTTGAATAGGTTTCTGCAATGGATCGATAATCTTCATAATGATATTTCTGTATTAATGTACTCATGGTTCTCGTAGCAGGCTTTCTTCTATTTGGATTATTCTGAGTTGTATTCATTGATACAGTTGTGTTATGTATGTGGTTTTTAATAAATTCAATCCAATAATTCATCTGTATTGTGTTTAATTGATTGTACAACATTTCTGATACAAGGATTTAAATACGTAATGTATACTATATGCATTATCTATTCCGAGCATCATAAAAGCCTCCCACAATTCATGTCTGCATTGTCAGAGAAAATCCCATTCATTGAGTAATAGCATATAGCTAATAATAATCAGACTCAGATCCGGGACACAGTTGTGTTCTGGCTCAAAGGCAGTTACATTTATATCTCAAGGAAGCAGAGGTCTGAGCTTCAGGTAACTAGGCCCTTGGCAAGCTGTGGTAGCCATCATTGCTCGGTTAAGGTTGTCACTGGGCATGGACATACTGTGAGACACTCCAGTGAAACCCTGTGTTCCAGATTTATTCTCCCTGCTCTCTACCTCTTCACGGTAATTGTCACTCATCCAAGAGTAACTGCTTTCTCTGCCTGCTAGGGTGCTGCCATGAGTGGTCCAAACAGACCAGATGATAGTTGAAATTAGATCATGTCCCCTGAGAAAAATGTGCCTTTCATAGGAGTAAAATCTTCAGTTGAAGAGAGCCTAAAGCCATAATGGAATGAGAAGCACAGATTCCCACATATGTCCCTCGGGGTTAACATCAGAGAGTAACTCCTACTTCTTTTTTTTTTTTTTAAATAATTAATTAATTAAATTTTTTTATGGTTACATTGGTTAACGAAATCCAATAAGTTTCAGCTGTATACTTTACAGTAAGGCAAACTCCTACATTTCACTTTCTGAACCCACGTTTACTACCATTTCTGGGTGTCTATGGTCCTTGGTATATTTCAACCATATAATGGCCATTGGACCAAAGCATACAGCACATTCAGAAGACCACATCTCAATCCCGCAGGTTGTCACTTCCAAATTGGTGTCTCTGCTGCACAACTAAGAGGCCATTCCAATTTTTTTTTTTTTATCAGGCCAGCAATTTCTCTGCCATTTGTCGTTTGGTAGGACAAGTAGGTCCACGATCATGTGCCTATTGCTGACCTTGTTCATCATAGAGGGGGTCCCTTGGTCCAAAATGATGCTATCCAGATCCTATGACAATACTGTAAGCCAGTCGATAGTACTACAAACAGGGAAGACAATTCCATTTGTGAAACATGCAATCCTAGTAAGGAAGAATTGCCGCGTCTTAATGTGGAGGTGGTCTGATGTAGAACACTTAGTCCGTCTGGGGTGGTTAGTTTTCATGAGCGATATTATCAATAAATGCGTGACACCATTTCCCAGTTACTACAAAAACTGCATAAATAACAAAAAGAAAAGTCCTGCTTATTGGTCCCATCTTTGGGTGTCCAGGGTGCAAAAGCCCCAGAATAGAAGGAGTCATCAGCATCTGAGAAAATAGCCTGTGAACATAAACTCACCTTCCACCCCTGACACCACGTGCTGCTGCCCTTGCTGCCAGGTCACTTGCTGGAGAACCACCTGTTGCCGGCCCAGCTGCCATGGCCACCCTTGCTGTGGGTCCTGCTGCTGTGGACATACCTGTGGCAGGTCCTGCCAATGCTAACCTTGCTGCTGCCCAATGTCCTGTCAGACCACCTGCTGCCACCCTGGGATGTTCTGCTGCTGCCAGCCTTCCTACTGCTGATCACCCCAATTTAAGAACCAACAGCTGCACACAATACTATCTATTTAACTTATGAATTAACTTACGAATGTTGCTGAATGTTAGCATGCTGTCACCAAAATTTCTGTGACTCGTACCTGTTTAAAAGCTTACCTGTGGGATATAAAACTGAAAGCAACAAGCAAATAAAAATAACAACAGAGACTTATGGACATGGACAACAGTTTAGCGGCTATGAGAGTGAAGGGTGGTATATAAGAATGAAGAGGGTCAAATATTTGATGACAGAAGGAAATTTAACTTTGGCCAGTAACACACAATGCAATACTCATGACGTATTATTGAATTGTACACTTGAAACCTATATAATTTCATTAACCAAGGTCACCCCAATAAATTTAATAATGAACGAATGATTGATTGGATGAATGAATGAATGAAAGCTTGTAAATCGGCTCCAAAGACTGGGGAGGACATCACCCTGATTCTTTTCTTCCTTGTTTCTTGTGATCAAAGGCCAGTTTTATGCATCTTCAACACGGAGTCTTGGTCTCTGCTTTAACTCTGAAATCAAGATCGTCACCTTTTCCCTCGGAGTAACTTAGGAAAACAAGTTCTCATAACTCTTCCTTGGGATTCTGCTACCGATCTTGATAATAGTCTTTATAATCATGTTCGTTTTTCAATGTATCCCTGGTTCTTGTATCCTGCTTTTTCCTTTCCATGATCATTTTGAATTGTCTTTGTAGACAAAGCAAAGATTTTTGACCCATACTTCTTAAATCCTGCACCATTATTCATCCCAATCGTGCCGTTTTATGGGACAGCATTCCTGGTATAGGGACCTACACACTTATTGCATCCCCTGTGCCTTTCCATTCTGTACCTCTTGACTGCCTCTGTCATAACCAGAAGTTGTTGATCTGTTTTAGTTAAAATTCTGTGTATGTGGCATAACAGCTGCTACCGAGGCTAGCAATCGATAAAATTTCAGATATTTCATGATCATATATCATATTCCATCGAGTTTCTGAGGGAAGAAATGGAGTTGTAAACAAATCATGTGTTCTTTAGTCATTTAGGCCAGCACTAAATTCTGAATGTGCTATCGCTTCTTCTTAGGAGCTCGGTCTAGAGGTTTAATTTGTAAATTTGAGGAATAGTTTATGGTAAATCAGAGATACGGGAGTAAATGAAAGAGGCAAATTTCAATTATTGATGAAAAAGAATAGGCAAATGAACTATTAAGTAGTTTTAGGCGTTTCGAATTTGTTTTTGTGAATGCCTTGAAAATATAGGCATTGCGATCTCTTAGAAAAGGCATCTGCCTATGAACTGACTGATACAGTAAAGGAGGAGAAAAAGAAAAGGAAATAATTCTAAATTAATCCATGGGTGGATAGTATTAAAGATGAAAGAGGGAAAAAGAAAGAAATTACACAAAATCAGGATGACACTATATGTAAGAAACCTTCATGAAGGTGCATCAATATATTGTGTATTTTCCCCAAAGCACACAGCTGGCGAGTAGCAAAAGAGGAATCTGAGTATTCTTCCATGTGATTCTAATGTCCTTAACAGAGATCTATTGTCTTCTCTTCCACAATAGGGAACTTATGGTTGAAGAGAAAATAGATGCACAATCGAGGAAGATTAGTACAGAAAACGGGTAATGCAAACTAGAAGCATCTTTATAGAATTGGCACACACAAGTAGGCTCTGTGATGGAGGTGGGTGGGAACTAGAATATCTATAGAACTTTTTTTTGTGTTTCTTTCCAGAAATGTGTAGTTTTAGGCTTTGCATTTGGGTCTATGATCCATTTGAGCTGATTTGGTATAAGATGTAAAGTATGGGTCAATGTTTTGGTTTTTTTTGCATACAGATACTTAATTGTTTTAGCTCTGTCCTTCAAAAGACCACACTTTCTTTGCATATTATATATATATAAATATATATATAAAAGAAACACCCTTGCAAAGCACACAAGCTCAGGCCATATTTTGTGCAAGTTATATATGTGTGTGTGTGTGTGTGTGTGTGTGTGTGTGTGTGTGTGTACACACACACTATATACTATATATGTACCGGATACATATATAGTATTTTATTTTATTATTAGGTTCAAGTATGCAGTACATTGGTTATACATGTATTTAGTTTGTGAAATGATCCCCCAATTACTCTGTCATCCCTCTGGCTCTACGCATAGCCATTACAGTACTGCTAACTGCATTCTCTATACCGTGATCACCACCCCTGTGACTATTTATCAACTACTAATTTGTACTTCTTTCTTACCCCCATTTTCTGTTAAGATGAATAAAATGATATCAGGATGCCAATTCTATGACATCAAAAATAGGTTTCTCTAGGAAAGGAGAGGGCCAGGACAGCAGCCACAGCTACATTACTTTCTGATGACAGATCGCACCAACTACAGATTAGAACCCAGAGAAGATGTCAGGGCTCTCATTGTCACCTAAAACTCTGTTTTAGGTCGCAGAGGTGAGAAGACTGTTTGGGAAGAGCTTTGTAGACCAAAGGGCTTCTGTATATGAAAGGTATAATTATTTCCATTGTCAGAGAAGCAACTCAAAATATACACCTTCCCTGTGCCCAGTCACCAGAATTAATCTCTACTTGTAGAGAGATGTAAGTGCACTTGCCCTGGAATCAAAAGACTTCTGTCAATTGCGAGCCGTATGGCAAATCATTTTCTGATCACTAAAATGAGAATGATGATGAAATGATAAACTTTGCTCTGCCTAACCAGTATGACTATTGTGAGACTAGAATGATAAAACATAAAATGCAACTCAAAAGTAAGGCTTTGTTAAGCAAGTTCTATAAACAAACAAACAAACAAAATATACCATTTGATGATACAAGATAATGTAGATTTTATTAGGAAAGAACAGAAAGGAAGATAGAAGAGTTTAGTAACCTGCCAGAAATTATTAAATATGATTCATACACCATAGAGAATTGCCCAAGGAGGAAGAGTTCTCTAAGTATTATGACTCTTCTGAAAATAAATAATAGGATTATTCTCCTAATTAATGGAATACCCGTAAGAACTTATTTTTACAAATGGGAGAGGACATAGAATTATTAACTATGAATCATCTTACCTTTTTTACGACACAGTACATCTTCTAATTACCTGCTAGTAAAAGCTAATTTGGAGAAGAAGCCAAAGCCATTGTCAGTGAGATGATCATGGGAGAAGATGGCCACCCTAAAATTCACACAGTCCTCAGGGAAATGCTGTGCACAGTCAGAAGTGCATTCCATGAGGTGGGCAAACAGTGCATGTCGGATATCAGAATAAATGTGATTCTGCAGCAAAGGATTTCAGGAGACAAGGTCCCTAATGAGAGGATGAACTGCCATGCAGTGCCCTTCTATTTATTCACAAGTGATCCCATGAACAAAAGATGCAGGGGATGGGTGTGGAGAAAGATGGAGGGAGGTACATGCACACAGAAGGAAGCCCTATTTAGGGGAGATGTTAGCAAATGGTATGGGCTACCATGGATGTAGGAAGTCACGTCACAGGAGGCATCAAAGCATCAACAAAATGACCGGTTGTCAGATACTGGCATATTGTATCTTTCATTTGCTGTGTCTGTGAGTGAAATTTATCAAGAAACTCTAAGGGTCCCTTTTATTACTGAGTCTCTATGAGGACCCTAAATTCTCATCTCGTTCAAGTGCTATAACTGATTGATAGCTGATATTGCTGTCATTCTCAAAAGTCCACAAACATTCAAAGGCATTGCAGTAAAACAAATCCTACAGGTGCCATGAAAGTATATTATCCATTCACCTAGGGTTAAAAAAAAAAGAGCTCTTTCCTAAAATTGTTTCACTTTGATTTTTATAATTTTGACAAAAAATGAGAGTAAGATTTCATTCTTGCAGACTCAGACATCTAATCTCATTTACACAGAAAGGATGAGTCCCCTCCTTGGGGCATAACAACTTTATTTATCCCTATAAACTAATAGGCCAATTTATTAGTCACAATTATAACTTTAATAAGTATCACTTAATAGTCTGCTTGACTAGTTGTTTGTGCACAAAAGTCTCAAAGCAGGGGTCCCAACCCCCCTGGTACTGAACGGACCGGTACCAGTCTTTGGCCTGTTAGAAACCGGGATGCATAGCAGGAGGTGAAAGGTGGGCAAGCTAGCGAAGCTTCATCTGAATTTGCAGCCACTCTCCAGTGCTAGCATCACCGTGTCAGCTCCGCCTCAGATCATCAGGCATTAGATTCTCATAGGAGCACTGGTCCTTGGTGCCAAAAGGTTGGGGACCACTGCTTTAAAAGGTAGTCCAACAATAGCAGGAAGGTTATTTTCTTAACAATGAATCAGAGAAAGAAATGATTTAGAACACTGCAATATTTATTGGCATCTTCAGCATTCATGGCAATCACGTGCTCTTGCCTAAGACGTTAGAAGACTCAGGTGTACTGGCCAGCTCCCCCGTGTGGTGCTGGCTGTGCAGGAACATGCTGTTAATGTGACCATTTCTTTTATCCCCACCAAAATTCTAAGAGTTATCCTCAATAAAGAAATAGATTAAGCACTTATTTTGAAAGGACTCATAGCATTTAGGGAACTACTTCCTGTTTATGATTCCCCAAGTGACTGTGGAAAATAACATAAACAAAAAACAAGGAAAACTTTACTCATTGGTGCCAACTTCTGGGGCCCCATGTGTAATATCTTCACAAGAGAAGCAGTCATTAGATTCTGGAAAACTCACCTCTGAACAGAAAACTACCATCCACCACTGACAGCTTGTGCTGCTCCCCATGCTACCAGCCCACCTGCTGCAGCTCTACCTGCTGCAGCTCTACCTGCTGCAGCGCTACCTGCTGCCACCCTTGCCGTGTGAGCTGCTGCTCCTGGCCTTGCTGCTGCTGATCATCGAGCCTAAGAACGACCAACTGGACACAACACTTTCTGTTACCTCATTTGTCATTTGGCACAAATGCACATCCTTGACTTTGATGAGAACCAGCATGTTATCACCTAATTTCTACTATTCACTGGCCTGTTTGGAAGCTTGTGAAGAATCTCTATAGAAGGCAGACAGTTTCCTTTCATTCCCTTCCTCCTGTGGATGAGCACCACATGCCAGCTTCTTGCATGCCCGATATGGCGTTGTAGTAATGGGTGTGTTCACTTTGAGATCATTTTACTGGTTGGAAATTAATAACAATTTACCAAGTGGGAAATTATGTATCTCAAAACTTTTAAAAATGAACGTTAATCCACAAAAACATTTCGAACATGTTGATACTCAAAGCTACTTCAGGTATAATCTCTCCTAGTTGAACTAATTCATTTAAAAGAAAGAAAAGTAGTGTACTGTCAGTGACCTACAATGACTCGTAGTAAACAGATGAGACACAGAGTCACTGACTGCTCTGTCCTGCCCAGGACAGTGGGAACTATACGACGTGGTGTTCTTAACTCTGGCTCCAAAGTCAGGATCTTTTGCTCATCCTAAATAACTTATCTTTATAACTCTTTAATAGGTTTCTGCAATTGGTCGATATTCTCATAATCATATTTTCTCTTCAATGTGCTCATTGTTCTTTATCCTATTTCTTCTTTCATGATCGCTTTGAAATGTCTCCCTATATGCAAAGATCTTACCTATGTGCTTTTTAATTAAAAAAACTGTACCAACATTATATCCTAGTGTATCTTCTTTTACTGTACCCAATTCCTGGTGTAGGAACTCATATACCTGTTATATTCCATCCATGTGCAGTCTCCAACTAGAGTAACAAATGGACCTCCATGAATTACTAACCGTTTTATAAGACATGGGAAAATGTCTTTGTGTATTAGATGAGAAAATGTTATTGTGTAATGTCATGCAGCTGATAATGGACAGACTCTGGTCAGGGTCTTCTGTTCCTTCTCAAGGGCACCAGTGTTTTCATGTCAGTACAAGTAGTAATGAAACTGAGTACCAAGATCTAGCAAGATGTGCAATTGATTTTCTACCTCAACAATAAAAAAATAATCTCTGTTTACAAGTCAGTGTCCCACACCTCACCATCAGCAGCTCCAATTTAAGACAGCAAGGACTGCATTTCAGAGCTCCTGTGAATGTAGGGAGCCCTTCCTGTCTCAGGTGTTGTCAAGCCACTCATGCGATTCATCGACATCTAATACTTTTTGGAAAGAGAATCAAAATCGACAATGTTTTAGCTAGACTCAGAAAGAGGAAAAGAGACAGAAGACTCAAATGAAATCAGAAATGGAAGATGTTAGAATTGACATCACAGAAATACAAACAATCATAAGAGACTACTATGAACAATTATATGCCAACAAATTGGACAAGTTAGACTATATGGATGATTTCCTAGAAATAAACACCTGCCAAAATAATCGGTAAAGAAATAGAAAACCTGAACAGAGTGATGCTAGTAACAAAGTTGACTCCATAGGAAGAAACCTCCCAAAATACAAAAGTCCAGGAGCAGATGGCTTTACCAGTAAATTCTACCAAGCATTTCAAGAAGAATTCATACCCATCTTTCTCAAACTCCTCCAAGTCATAGAAGAGAAAGGAATACTTCTTTTTTCTAAGGCCAGCATGAACCTGATACCAAAACCAGACAAGGACACCACAGGAGAGTTTCATGCCAATATCCCTGATGAACATGAATTTTAGAGAAAACACTCAAAAAATATTAGCAAAGGGAATTCAACAGCACATTGAAAGAATCTTACTTCATGATCAAGGGACATTGATTCCAGGCATGCAAGACTGGTACAATATCTGTACATCAGTAAGATATAACTACATTAATAAAAGGAAGGATAAAAACAATATGATCATCTCAATAGAGGCAGAAGAGGCATTGGACAAAATTCAACATTCAATCATGCTAAAAATCTCAACAAAGTGGATATAAAAGGGACATACCTCAATATAATAAAGACCGTATATGACAAGCCCCCAGGTAATTTCATACTCAATGGTGAAAAGCCGAAAGCTTTTTCTCTAAGATCAGGAACAAGACAAGAATGTGCACGCTCCCCACTTTCATTCAACATAGTACTGCAAGTCCTAACCAGATTAATTAGGCAAGAAAAAGAATAAAAGTCTTTTAATTTAAAAGAAGACGTCAAATTGACTCTTATTTGCAGATGACATAATATTACAGAGGGAAAAAACTAAAGATTCTAGCAAAAAAAAAAATGTTAGGACTAATCACAAATGTACGAAAGTTGCAGTCGGCAAAATCATTTCACAAAAATCTACTGCATTTCAATAAATACACTACTAACAAAATATCAGGAAAAGAAATTAAGATAACAATTCCATTTACAATTGCATCAAAAAGAATAAAATACCTAGGCATAAATTTAACCAAGGAGGTGAAAGACCTGTACACTGACAACTGAAAGACATACATGAAAGAATCTGAAAAAGACACATGCGATAGAACAATTCTGAATTTGATTAGAAACATTAGTGATGTTAAAATGTCCAGAAAGCTGAAGCAATCTACAGATTCGTGCAGTCTCTATTAAAATTCCAAATTCCATTGGCTTTTTTTCCACAGGAATAGAAAAACTTACGGACCTCAGTATTAGAGAGGATTTTATGAATTTGACCTCAAAGGCAAGGGAAGTGGAAGCAAAAATAAATGAACGGGACCACATCCAACTAAAAAGCTTTTGCACAGCTATGTTAATTAATTAATTAATCGTTGAGAAAACAAAAAGCCAACCATGTGAATGGGAGATGATATTTGCTACAACACCTCCAATAAGGGGTTAATATCTAAAATATATAAAGAACTCATACAACTCAATTACGACAACACAAAAAATACAATCCAATTAAAAAATGAGTCGAAGTCCCGAACACGCACATCTCCCAACAAGAAATACAGATGGCCAATAGATATATGAAAGGATGCTCACCTTCACTAGCTATTGGGAAAACGCAAATCAAATCTACAAGGAGATACCACCTCAAATCTGTTGAAATGTTTATCATCAGCAAGACAATAATAAGTGTTGGAGAGGTTGTGGAGAAAAAGGAACCCTCATACACTGCTGGTGGGAATGAAAATTGATACAGCCACTATAAAAAACAGTATGGAAGTGCCTCAAAATATTCAGAAGAGTTGCCATATAATCCAGCAATTTGTCTTCTGGGTATGTACTCAAAAAAATTGAAAACATTTATTCATAAAGATTTATATATGCCTGTATTCATTGCAGCACTATTTATGGCAACCAAGATAGAAAACAACCAAAGAAAACGACCTTGATAGATTATTGGATAAAGAAGATGTGATACAAACATGTAATGGCATACCCTTCAACCATAAGAAAAGATGAAATACTGCCTTTTGCAACAACATCGATGGATAATGAGAATATCATGCTCAGCTAAATAAGTCAGATTGAAAAACTCAAGAACCATATGATTTCACTCACATTGCAATATAAAAACTGAAAGTGACAAGTGAACAAGTAAGACAGACAAACAAAAAATCACAAACACAGACAACAGTATGGTAGTTACCAGAGGTAAAGAGGGGCCTGGGGGATTTAGACAAGGGTAAAGGGGTCAAATATCTGAAGGAGATTTTGACTTCAGGTGGTGAATACAAAATGAAATATACAGGTGATAAATTATAAAATTGAACAGTTTAAAACCGTATAATTGTATTTACCAATGTCACCCCAATCAATTTACTCAAATAAAAAACTGTTTCTAAATATATAAAAAGAACTCACAGAATTCCATTGTAAAAACAAATAAACCTAAACAATTTAGTTAAAAAATGAGCATAGGATCGGAATAGACATTTAGCCAAAAACACATACAGGTGGCCAGGAGGCTCATGGAAAGGTGCTCGACAACTGTAATCATCCGGGAAATGCACATTAAAACCAAAATGACATATCACCTCACAACTGTGATGATAATGATAATAATAAAAAATAAACAAGATAACAAGTGTTGGTGAGGATGTAGAGACAAGGGAACCCTCGTGCACCATTGGTGGGAATATAAGTAGGAACCACCACAATGGTACACAGTTGGGGGTGGGGGTCCTCAGAAGTTAAAAATAGGTCTACCTTCTGACCCAGCAATGCCACTTCTGAGTGTTTATCTGAAGAAAACAAGAACACTAACTAGAAAAGATATATGCACCCACGTGTCCATTGCAGCATTATTTACAATAGCCAAGATATGAAAACAACTTAAGTGTCCATTGATAAGTGAATGGATGAAGAACATGTGGAATGGACTATCATTCAGCCATAAAAAAGAAGAAAAGCTTTTCATCCGCCACAACGTGGACCTTGAAGGCATTGTGCTAAGTGATATAGGTCAGACAGAGAAAGACAAATATGATACAAACTTACGTATGTGTGCAATGGAAAAAAAAAAAACTAACTGAGGTTATACATACAGATAACATATCGATGGTGGCCTGAGATGGGGGTGAGAGAGAGTGAAGTAGCTGAAGGGGTAAAAGGTACAAACTCCTCTTATGAGAAAATTGGTCATGGGAATACAATGTACAGCATGGTGATTATAGCTAATAATACTTTTATGCATATTTCAAAGTTGTAAGACATTAGGTTTTAAAAGTTACTACAAGAAAAGTTGTCACTCTGAATGCTGACAGACATTAAGTAGACTTATTGTAGTGATCATTTTGCAACATTTATGGGTAAGAAGCATTATGTTCTCCTTCCAAAACTAATATAATTTTGTATGTCAATTATACCTCAATGGAAAAAGAAGCATAGATATATACCACTAGAATGAAAAGGCTTATGTCAGGGACAGAAGGTGACTCTGCTGGTAGTGAAATGTTGAGACCGTGTTCTCTTCTTTTTCTAGTGATGACGCTATACTTTCTGACATGCAATTTCACTCCTACACGTGTACATGGAGACAGAGAATGGGGCAGAAAAAGCATTAAAGAATGTATGGCTGACCATTGTCCACATTTCTTGGAATAATAACTCGAAAAAGATTTGAACACAAAAAATACCTTGGCCAATACAGTAGTCCACCTGATTGCCTCAATTGATAAAACAAAGTATGTCCAAGTTGGGCTGTCTCACGTGGGTCACTGACCCGGCTAGAAAACAGGGATGGAACATTAACGGACCGATGCTCTGAAACCCAGAGCATTGCTTCTGCCCCTACTCTCCTGTTTCGGTCTGATTTGTATATGAAAACCCATGTGCCTCCTGTCCTCTACCCAAGTGTCTCCGGTAGACTGGGACACACAATTGAGTAGGTGGCCATAGACAGACACGTGCTAGAGCCTCGCATCAGACTGTCTGGGGGCTCACACTCACACTCAAGCACAGCTTTGTGAAACACAGAACCCAGCAGCTCCTGAGCTCTCAGGGCACTTGACACCTAAGTGTGGCCAAAGGAACAAAGCTAAGAAGGGACAACTGTTCTGACCTTCCCTAAGCTGGCAGGAAGGATCACATGACCACACGATGTCACATGACCAGAAATGTTGCTGAGAATGATTCCTGTCTGTCTCATTTCTGAAAATCATTCTTAGGTAATGTTCTCAATTAAGAGAAAGATCAAACAGTAATTTACAGAAGCCTCAAAACACAAAGGGAACAACTTCCTCCTTGACAATTTCCCGGAGACAAAAGAAAACACTGTAAACAACTACAAGGAAAGTCCTGCTGATTGGTCCCAGCACTTGGGGTCCAGAGTATAAAAGCCCCAGAGCAGAAGGGGTCAGCAGAATCTGAGAAACTCACCTCTGAACAGAAACTCACCTTCCACCCCTGACACCATGTGCTGTTCCCCTTGCTGCCAGCCCACCTGCTGCAGGACCACCTGCTGCCGGACCACTTGCTGTGGGTCCAGCGGCTGTGGGTCCAGCTGCTGCCAGCCTTGCTGTCGCCCTTGCTGTGTGTCCAGCTGCTGCCAGCCTTGCTGCCGCCCAACCTGCTGTCAGACCACCTGCTGCAGGACCACCTGCTGTCGGCCCACTTGCTGTGGGTCCAGCGGCTGTGGGTCCAGCTGCTGCCAGCCTTGCTGCCGCCCTTGCTGTGTGAGCAGCTGCTGTCAGCCTTGCTGCTGTAGCACTCCCTGCTGCCAGCCCAGCTGCTGTGGGTCCAACTCCTGTGGGTCCGGCTGCTGTGGGTCTAGCTGCTGCCAGCCTTGCTGCCAGCCAGTTTCCTGTTCTCCCGTGCACGTGCGGAGAACCTGCTACTACCCCACCTGCTGCTGTGTGCCTGGATGCATCGCCTATGGCGGCGGATCCAGCTGCGGCCAGTCTTGCGGCTGCTGATCACCTCACCAGAGAACCACCGTCTGTTCATGCAACTTCTCTTAACCGACTTGCCCACATGAAAACAAATTAACCTCCTAAACTTTCCGGACAACCAGTATGCTGGACCATAATTTCTGTGACTTGTCTACCTGTTTGAAAGGATCAGCTGGATGGAGTACAGAGGACTTCCCGTGTCTGTGGACCACGTTTCAGCTTCCTGCATCCTTGATACACAGTTATGGTCTCGGCTTGGACTCTGAAGTCAAGACCACCGGCTCCCTCTAAATAGCCTAGGGAAACAAATCTTCGTGACTTTTGAATAGGTTTCTGCAATGGATCGATAATCTTCATAATGATATTTCTGTATTAATGTACTCATGGTTCTCGTAGCAGGCTTTCTTCTATTTGGATTATTCTGAGTTGTATTCATTGATACAGTTGTGTTATGTATGTGGTTTTTAATAAATTCAATCCAATAATTCATCTGTATTGTGTTTAATTGATTGTACAACATTTCTGATACAAGGATTTAAATACATAATGTATACTATATGCATTATCTATTCCGAGCATCATAAAAGCCCCCCACAATTCATTTTCAGAGAAAATCCTATTCATTGTGTAATAGCATATAGCTAATAATAATCAGACTCAGATCCGGGACAAAGTTTGTGTTCTGGCTCAAAGGCAGTTACATTTATATCTCAAGGAAGCAGAGGTCTGAGCTTCAGGTAACTAGGCCCTTGGCAAGCTGTGGTAGCCGTCATTACTCTATTAAGGTTGTCACTGGGCGTGGACATACTGTGAGACACTCCAGTGAAACCCTGTGTTCCAGATGTATTCTCCCTGCTCTCTACCTCTTCACGGTAATTGTCACTCATCCAAGGCTTTCTCTGCCTGTTAGGGTACTGCCATGAGTGGTCCAAACAGACCAGATGATAGTTGTAATTAGCTGTAGATAGTTGTAATGTCCCCTGAAAGGTTTTACTCCATTTATAGGAGTAAACGGAGTAAAACCTTCAATCCAGGACTGTTTTCAAGCCATAATGGAATGAGAAGTACAGATTTCCACATACGTCCCTAGGGTTTAACGTGAGAGGGTAACTCCTACTTCTACTCTTCACTTTCTGATCCCATGTTTACTACCATTTCTGGTGTCTGTGATCTTATGTATATTTCAAGCACATAATGGTCATTGGACCAAGGTATATAGCGCATTCGGAAGACCACATCTCAATCCCACAGGTTGTCACCTCTAAATCGGTGTCTTTGCTGCACATGTAAGAGACCATTTCAGTTTTTTATCAGGCCAGCATTTCTGCCGTGTGTTGTTTGGTAGGATAAGTCGATCCATGGTCACGTGCCTATTGTTGACCTAGTTCATCATAGAGAGGGGTTCCTTGGTCCAAAGTGATGCTCTCCAGATCCTATGACAATAATACTGTAAGCCAGTGGATAGTACTGCACACAGGGAAGACAATTCCCTTTGTGAAACATGCAATCCTAGTAAGGAATAATTGCTACTGCTTAATGTGGAAGTGGTCTGATGCAGAACAGTTGGCTCCATGTGGGTGGTTAGTTTCATTAGTGATATTATCGATAAGCACTCAACACCATTTTCCTGTTACTACAAAAACTACGTGAATAACAAAAAGAGACGTTCTGCTTATTGGTCCCACCATTGGGGGTCCAGGGTATAAAGCTCCAGAATAGAAGGGGTCATCAGAATCTGAGAAACTCACCTTCCATCCCTGACACCATGTGCCGCTGCCATTGCTGCCAGACCACTTGCTGCCACCCTGGCTATGTGTGCAGCTGCTGCCAGCCTTCCTGGTGCCGATCGCCCCAACTTAAGAACCATCATGTGCATATAATTCCTTTTATTAACTGATTTCCCATTTTGGACTCAAATTCACATACAGATGTTGCTGAAAGCTAGCATGCTGTCACCAAAATTTCTGTGACTCATGTGCCTTTTTAAAAGCTTATCTCTGGGATATAAAACTGAAAGCAACAAACAAATAAGAGAAACGAAACATGGACAACGATTTAGTGCTTGCCAGAGGGAAGGGAGGGTACATAAGAATAAAGGGGTCAAATATATGATGACAGAAAGAAATTTAACTTTGGGTTAAATTTAAATTTAAATACACAATGCAATACACAGATGATATATTACTGAACTATATGCTTGAAACCTATATAATTTATTAACTATGGTCACCCCAATAAATTTAGTAATAAAAATAAATATATATACACACATACATACAGATATAGATATATACATATATACATACATACGTACATATATACATGATGAAAGGTTGTGAATCAGCTCAACAGGCTGGGGAGGACATCTGATTCTTTTCTTCTTTGTTTCTTGTGGGTCATGTGCCAGCTTCATGCATCTTCAACATGGAGTGTTGGTCTCTGCTTTGACCCTAAATTAAGATCTTTACGTTTTCCCTCATTTTGAATTGTCTCTGTAGATGCGAAAATTTTTACCTATATTTCTGATATAGGGACCTCCACGTTTATTGCGTCCCATGTGCCTTTTCATTCTGCACCTCTTGACAGCCTCCGCCATGTTGTATTCTCCACCTGTTCAGATGAGAGAGTTTCCCTGGGTAACGTAGCTAACGATGGACCGACACAGGTCGAACACCAGGTCCCGCTCCTCTCAAGGGCAGTGACACACACATATCAAGAGAAGTAGAGACGAAACTGGGACTGAACACCAGCAAGATGCATGTGAGCGCCTCCTCGAATGATGGAAGGAATGCTCCCTTGTATCTACAGACAACATTTGTGTTTACAAAGTTCTTCCCACATCGGGATCGCACACATCAGGGAGCAGCTGCTGTTCAGTGAGAAGAGCATCGAGTTGCACTCAGGGGAGCTGTGACTGCATGTAAGAGCTCTCATAAATGCAAGGAAACTTTCTTTGTCTCTGGCTCTGACCAGCCCCTCCTGCAATTCATCTGCATCAAATAATTTTGAGCATCCGTCATGTCGTCATGAGAAAGAGGCTCATTCATTGGGACTTGTTCTTTGGTATCAGGTAAATCAAATCTTTGTATGGCCTCCTTCTCCTGAGCACTTCTTTTAGATCAAATAGGAATTATGTAATTCCCTGCAAAACTTAGACCGTATATTGTGACCCCCAGGGTTAAGCCAACTTATTGCCATGTGGTGTGGTTACTTTTGATGAGGGATGTTACCATATCAAGGGCTTGACATCAGTCTCTACTGCTGACAAATAGCACATTCAGCAGAGGCAGCCATGGTGAGAGAGAGCTCATGCTCTTTGTGCAGACAAAGCCTCTGTCCCTGCCACCATAGTTACATTGTCCACACTCTCTTGTGCAAGTACTGGGGCACCTGACGAGGCATCCTTCCAAACTCCTGGTTGTCAGTGCCTCCCAGTGGTGGGCACTCTCGGGTGGGCATTATGTGGGCACAAGGAGGGACACTTTCTGTCCTACACACCAAGGTATATCTCCATGATTCTTCTCCAAGTCTCTATATCTCTAATCTTTCAATCTTAAATTTTCCAGGTCTCAGACCAATCAACCAAGCTTTTCACCCCTTCCCAACAGCTCACAAACACCATTTCCTTGTCCATTTTTCTTTTTTTATTATTATTTATCATTATTTCTGTCTATAGCACCTGGTCTTCCTAGGTGTTCTCCCATCCAAGGCTTGAACCTGCTTTGCTTCCAAGATCAGACATTGGGCTTGTTCAGGGTGGCATGGCCTTAGACCATGGACCATGGCTCCACTGGAGCATGAGTCCAGGACCTTCTGCATGTAAAGCAGACATGCTAACTGCTACACTATGGAACCACGTCCTTGTCCATTTTTCTTCTGAACGAAATTTATAATCATGTGTACTGCTCACAGTTCCATTCACTGGGAGTATTTCTACTTTCCACTGTCTTTCTAGACCAGAAGTTCTTGATGTGTTTTAGTAAAAACTCTGTATGTGGCATAATAGCTGCTACTGGGGCTATCAATTGATAATTTAAAATATTTCATGATTATATATCATATTCCATCAGGTTTCTGCAAGAATAAATGGAGTCGTAAACAAAGTATGTGTCTTTAGTAATTTAGGTGACTCTGGCCTGGTTTAAGATTTTGTACAAATGAATGCATATTTATTAATTGGGTGTGGGGCAGTCAACCATAGAAGTTTAGAGTCAGGAGAGCTGCACGTACAGAGAGGTTGCATGACACAGCTCAGTGGTACACAGGGGACAGGGACATTTTATCTGTGTCTTCTACTTTCTTAAAGAAGACCTGTTAGTTTTTTTTGAAACATGAATGCATGTGATGCCCCTAAATATTTGGTCTTTCTAACTTACCTCTTCTGATTCCTGTTCACAGATAACCTTCTTGTTATTCTTCAAGTTCTCTTTAGGCATGCATGTCTAGAGAAACAACTGGCTTCAAAGATTTATGAAAATCTCAGTATTACACTTAATATTATAATTAATATATCGCCATCTTGGTTTTTAAACTTTGGACATAATTGTTATGTCCTAAGATGCGGGCTCACCCTTTCTATGTCAATCAGATCCCATTTTTAAATCTTCGAGAATGAAGTTCAGCTCTAGTATGTTTGTTAAGGTAATGGAAGACAGTTTCCTTTTACCCCCAAGTTGAACAGATAACTTCTTTCATATGAGCATACATTTGTCATTAAAAATGTTATGCCTTTGAATACAGGTGGACTTCAGAGAATGACAATATGAGCAATCAATCAGTCAGTTATACTGATTGAACAGGACAGAGATGTTTAGGGACTTCACAGACACTCAGGAATGGCAGAGACCCTTAGGGTCCTGTGATAAAATTGGGCTACAACATCCCAATAGCTGCCAACCGGTGGCTTAGCTGACGTATAGTGGCCTACAATCATGTGAGTTCCCAGCCTTGGTGGCCCATAGTACTTGCTAACATCTCCTGTAAACAGGGCTTCCCCGCATTAGCATCTATCCCTTCTGGGGTCCTCTACATCTTGTCCTCATTAGGATCATTTGTTTTAGATAGTTCGAATGGCGAATAATAAATTCTATACCATAGATGAATTATGGTATAGAATTTATTAAGAAACACATAAGTATATACAAAGAAAGTATATACCTGCATATATAAAGAAAGGTCCAAGTGATCCTAAAAGAAGAAAGTCTGCTAAGAAATTTCTTCCCTCATAAAACAAACTCTCCCCTGATATTCCGTGCTGCAGAGTCACATTCCTTTCACTCCTGTCGCTGGTGTATGTTTCCCCACCTCATGGACCTCACTTCTGACTAAGGGCAGCATTTCCCCGATGACTGCATGAACTTGGCCCTCCACATCTCCACCCGCCCCTCCGCCAAGACCCTTGTCACTGACCTTGCCAACTACATCTTTATTGTTCAGATTAAGTTCAGAGTACTTACACCGTATATTCCAAATGTATTGGATTCTGTTTCAGTGGAATAAAAGTTCTGTGAAATATATGGACATTTCTCTTCATTCCTCATTACTTCTATGTGTGTCACCTGAGTAAGATACTTCTAGTTTGCATTGTCTCTTTTTTTTATTAGATCCCTCAAAGACAGTGCACATGCTTTATCTTCAGATGTATGCTCTATATTGTGGGAGTAGAAGACGCCAGATCTTGATTATGGGTATTAGAGTCATACAGAACATACAGTCATCCTTCAGTATCCACAGGGGATTTGTTCCAGGACCCTCACAGGTAACAAAATCTGCAGATGCTCAAGACCCTTACATAAAATGGTGCGGTATTTGCATAAAATCTCTGCACAGCCTCTATATGCTTTATTTTATTTTTATTTTTATTTTTTACTAAATTTGTTGGGATAACATTGGTAATACAATTATATAATTTTCAGGTATACATTACAATTTGACATCTGTATGTTCTATTGTGTGTTTACCACCCAAAGTCCAGTTTCCTATATTTGACTATATGCTTTAAATCAGAAAATGGTGTTGAGCGCTTACTGATAACATCGCTCATGAAACTAATCACCCCACATGGAGCCAAGTGTTCGCTTCCACATTAAAATGCAGCATGTCTTACTAGGATTGCATGTTTTGCAAGTGGAATTGTCTGTAGTACTATCCACCAGCTTTTAGTATTATTGTCATAGTATTTGGATGGCATCGCTTTGGACGAAGCGATGCCCTCTATGATGAATAAGGTCAATAACACATGACCATGGATCTTCTTGTCCTACCATACATCACATGGCAGAAATGCTGGCCTGATGAAAAAATTGGAATGGCCTCTTAGATGTGCAGCAGTGACACGAACTTAAAGATGACAACCTGCAGTTTTGAGATAAGGTCTCCTGAATGTGAGACCATAAGCTCCCTTAATCCACTGGCATCAAATGGTTGACATGTACGTAGGACCACAGATATCCGCAATTGGTGATAAACATGGGTTCAGAAAGTGATGTGTAGAAGAAGTGACCTTCTCATGTTAACCCCCAGTGACATGGGAATCTCTGCTTCCCATAGCTTTAGGATCTTCTGGATTAGAGGTTTTCCTCCTATAAAAGGCACATTTTTGTCAAGGGACATAATCTAATTACAACTATCATCTGGTCTGTTTGGACCACTCATGGCAGCACCCTAACAGGCAGAGAAAGCAGTTACTCTTGGATGAGTGACAATTACCGTGAAGAGGTAGAGAGCGGGGAGAATACATCTGGAACACAGGGTTTCACTGGAGTGTCTCACAGTATGTCCACGCCCAGTGACAACCTTAATAGAGTAATGACAGCTACCATAGCTTGCCAAGGGCCTAGTTACCTGAAGCTCAGACCTCTGCTTCCTTGAGATATAAATGTAACTGCCTTTGAGCCAGAACACAAACTTTGTCCCGGATCTGAGTCTGATTATTATTAGCTATATGCTGTTACACAATGAATAAGATTTTCTCTGAAAATGAATTCTGGGGGGCTTTTATGATGCTCAGAATAGATAATGCATATAGTATACATTATGTATTTAAATCCTTGTATCAGAAACGTTGTACAATCAATTAAACACAATACAGATGAATTATTGGATTGAATTTATTAAAAACCACATACATAACACAACTGTATCAATGAATACAACTCAGAATAATCCAAATAGAAGAAAGCCTGCTACGAGAACCATGAGTACATTAATACAGAAATATCATTATGAAGATTATCGATCCATTGCAGAAACCTATTCAAAAGTCACGAAGATTTGTTTTCCTAGGCTATTTAGAAGGAGCCGGTGGTCTTGACTTGAGTCCAAGCCGAGACCATAACTGTGTATCAAGGATGCAGGAAGCTGAAACGTGGTCCATAGACACGGGAAGTCCTCTGTACTCCATCCAGCTGATCCTTTCAAACAGGTAGACAAGTCACAGAAATTATGGTCCAGCATACTGGTTGTCCGGAAAGTTTAGGAGGTTAATTTGTTTTCATGTGGGCAAGTCGGTTAAGAGAAGTTGCATGAACAGACGGTGGTTCTCTGGTGAGGTGATCAGCAGCCGCAAGACTGGCCGCAGCTGGATCCGCCGCCATAGGCGATGCATCCAGGCACACAGCAGCAGGTGGGGTAGTAGCAGGTTCTCCGCACGTGCACGGGAGAACAGGAAACTGGCTGGCAGCAAGGCTGGCAGCAGCTAGACCCACAGCAGCCGGACCCACAGGAGTTGGACCCACAGCAGCTGGGCTGGCAGCAGGGAGTGCTACAGCAGCAAGGCTGACAGCAGCTGCTCACACAGCAAGGGCGGCAGCAAGGCTGGCAGCAGCTGGACCCACAGCCGCTGGACCCACAGCAAGTGGGCCGACAGCAGGTGGTCCTGCAGCAGGTGGTCTGACAGCAGGTTGGGCGGCAGCAAGGCTGGCAGCAGCTGGACACACAG
>NW_024345479.1:1284060-1329692 GCF_902729225.1 Pteropus medius | reverse complement strand
CAGCAGGTGGGCTGGCAGCAGGTGGTCCTGCAGCAGGTGGTCTGACAGCAAGTTGGGCGGCAGCAAGGCTGGCAGCAGCTAGACACACAGCAAGGGCGACAGCAAGGCTGGCAGCAGCTGGACCCACAGCCACTGGACCCACAGCAAGTGGGCTGGCAGCAGGTGGTCCTGCAGCAGGTGGGCTGGCAGCAAGGGGAACAGCACATGGTGTCAGGGGTGGAAGGTGAGTTTCTGTTCAGAGGTGAGTTTCTCAGATTCTACTGACCCCTTCTGTTCTTAGGTTTTTATACCCTGGACCCCCAGTGTTGGGACCAATAAGCAGGACTTTCCTTGTTGTTGTTTACAGTGTTTTTGTAGTCACTGGGAAATTGTCAAGGAGGAAGTTGTTCCCTTTGTGTTTTGAGGCTTCTGTAAATTACTGTTTGATCTTTCTCTTAATTGAGAACATTACTTAAGAATGATTTTCAGAAATGAGACAGACAGGAATCATTCTCAGCAACATTTCTGGTCATGTGACATCATGTAGTCATGTGATACTTCTTGCTGGATAAGAAAAAGTCAGAACAGCTGTCCCTTCTCAGCTTTGCTCCTTTGGCCACACTTAGGTGTCAAGTGCCCAGAGAGCTCAGGAGCTGCTGGGTTCTGTGTTTCACAAAGCTGTGCTTGAGTGTGCGTGTGAGCCCCCAGACAGTCTGATGCGAGGCTCTAGCACGTGTCTGTCTATGGCCACCTACTCAATTGTGTGTCCCAGTCTACCGGAGACACTTGGGTAGAGGACAGGAGGCACATGGATTTTCATATACAAATCAGACCGAAACAGGAGAGTAGGGGCAGAAGCAGTGCTCTGGGTTTCAGAGCATCAATCCATTAATGTTCCAGCTGAGTCAGTGATCCATGTGAGACAGCCTACCTTGTACAGACTTTGTTTTATCAATTGAGGCAGACCAGTGAGCTACTATTTTGGCCAAAGTATTTTTGCTGTATAAATCTTATGTTGTGTTAATATTTCAATAAATGTGGAAAGTGGTCGGCCATAAATTCTTAAATGCTTTTTCTGCCCCATTCTTTCTGTCTTCCACTTACACGTATGCGAGTGAAATTACATGTCGCAGTAAAGTATGGAGTCATTAGTAGTAAAAAGAAGAGAACAGAGTCTCAACATTCACTACCAGCAGAGTCACCTTCTATCCCTGACATTATGTGAGATTTTGAATTCTACTGGTATGTATCTATGCTGCTTTTTTCATTGAGATATAATTGATACATAACATTATATTAGTTTCAGGTGTACAACATAATGATTTGTAATCATAAATATGCAAAATGATCACCACAGTAAGTTTAGTTAACATCTGTCGTTGAAACTGGAGAGAAACTGAGCCCCGGACTCTTGCCACCTGAGCCACTCACAGCCAAAAGATCGACACAGACGTCGAGCTAAATAGAATGAGTGGCTGTTAGAGGGTTGCAATTTCCATAGTCATAGGCGGGCTCCCTGGGTATCTTGGGAGCACCAATTATATAGGAGCAGGCTGATAATGTCCACGGGAACAGCCAAAGGAGCATACACGGCTCATGGGAACAGCAGAAAATGTTCTTCGGAGCAGATTTGCCCAGAGTCCTTTGTTCGTTGTCTTCCTTGGGGCTGCTGACCAAGCAGCCATTTTTGACTTCTGAGTACAGGGAGGGGCTATGCTTGAATTAATCCTGTGTTCTACTCTGAGATAGCTCTTTTATGTCACATTCTTCGTGTCAGTTCTTCTGGACAGGAGGTCCTTATATCAGGTCCTCTTCATCAGCATTCATAGTGACAAATTTTTTCTTTGTGATGAGGAAATTTAAGATCTATTATCTTAGCAACTTTGAAATATGCATTAAAGTATTATTAACTATACTCCCATGCTGTACCTTGCATTCTCATGACCAATTTTTTCATAACAGAAGTTTGTGTCTTCTACCCCTTCACCATTTCACTCACCCTCACCCCCCACCACCACCAAAGTGTTTTCTGTATCTATAAGCTTAGTTTTTTTAAATGTATTTCACGTACAAGTAAGATTGTTTCATATTTATCTTTCTCTGCCTAACTTATATCACTTAGCATAACGCCCTCAAGGTCCACATTGTGGCGGATGAAAAGCTTTTCTTCTTTTTTGTGTCTGAATGATAGTCCATTCCACATGTTCTTCATCCATTCACTTATCAATGGACACTTAGGTTGTTTTCATATCCTGGCTATTGTAAATAATGCTGCAATGGACATGTGGGTGCATATATCTTTTCTAGTTAGTGTTCTTGTTTTCTTCAGATAAACACTCAGAAGTGGCATTGCTGAGTCAGAAGATAGACCTATTTTTAACTTTTGAGTACAGCCCCCTTCACTGTGTACCATCATGGTGTTTCCTACTTATATTCCCACCAATGGTGCACAAGGGTTCCCTTGTCTCTACATCCTCACCAACACTTGTTATCTCGTTTCTTTTTTATTATTATCATTATCATCACAGTTGTGAGGTGATATGTCATTTTGGTTTTAATGTGCATTTCCCTGATGATTACAGTTGTCGAGCACCTTTCCATGTGCCTCCTGGTCACCTGTATGTGTTCTTGGCTAAATGTCTCTTCTGATCCTCTTCCCTTTTTTAAAAAATTTGTTTGGGTTTGTTTGTTTTTATGATGGAGTTCTGTGAGTTCTTTTTATATTTTTAGAAGTAGTTTTTTATTTTATTAAATTGATTGTGGTGACAGTGTTTAATACAATTATACAGGTTTCACCATACGATTCTATAATACATCATCTGTATATCGCATTGTGTGTTCACTACCTGAAGCCAAGATCTCCTTCAGTCACCATATATTTGACCCTTTTACCTTTCTCTAAACCCTCCCACCCCCACTCTTCCTTAGTAACCACCATATTGTTGTCTCCGTCTATGAGTTTTTGTATGATTGTTTCTTGTTAGTTCACTTGTTGCTTTTAGTTTTGTATCTCACATGTGAGTGAAATCATATGGTTCTTGACTTTTCCTATCTGACTTATTTGGCTTAGCATGGTATTCACAAGATCCATTCATGCTGTCACAAATGGCAGTATTTCATCTTTTCTTATGCCTGAGGGGTATTCCATTGTAGATATGTACACATATTATTTATCCAATCATCTATCAAAGGACACTTCAGATTTTTTTTTTTGTCTTGGCCACCGTGAATAATGCTGCAATGAACATAAAGATGCATGTATTTTTACGAATAAATGTTTTCAAATTTGGGGGTTATCTACCCAGAAGACATATTGATGGATCCTATGGTAACCCTATTCTTAATTTTTTGAGAAACCTCCATACCATTTTTCATCATGACTACCAATTTTCATTCTCACCAGCAGTGTATGAGGTTCCTTTTTCTCCACAACCTCTCCAACATTTGTTATCACTTGTCTTGTTGATAATAACCATTCTAACATGTATTGGCTGGTATCTTCTTGTGCTTTTGATTTGTATTCCCCTAGTAGCTAATGGAGTTGAGCATATTTTCATATATCTGTTGGCTGTCTCCATTTCTTGTTGGGAAAATTGCCTGTTTTGGCCCTCTACTCATTTGTTCATTGGTTTGTTTGTTTCTTTCTTATTGTTGAGTTGTATGAGTTCTTTATATATTTTGGATATTAACTCCTTGTTTTTGGTAGAATCTTTAGGTTTTTCTCTATATAATATTATGTCATCTGCAAATAAAATCAATTTTACTGCTTCCTTTTAGATTTGAATGACTTCAATTCTCTTTCCTTACTAATTACTTTGGCTAGGACTAGCAATAACGTCGAATTAGAGTGGGGAAATTGAACATTCTTGCCTTGTTCCTGATCTTAGAGAAAAAGCCTTTTGGTTATCACCATTGAGTATGAAATTACCTGGGGGCTTGTCATATATAGTCTTTATTATATTGAGGTGTGTCCCCTCTATACCCACTTTGTTGCGATTTTTAGCGTAAGTGAATGTTGAATTTTGTTCGATGCTTTTTCTGCCTCTATTGAGATGATCCTATTGTATTTGTCCTTCGTTTGGTTAATGCAGTATATTACACTGACGTGCAGATGATGTACCATTCTCACATACCTAGAATCAATGCCACTTGATCATGGAGTATGACTCTTTTAATGTTTTGTTGAATTCTCTTTGTTAATATTTTTTGAAGATTTTCTCCAAATATATTTTTATTAGAGATATTGGCACATAACTTTCTTGTGATGTCCTTGTCTGGTTTTGGTGTCAGGTTCATTCTGGCCTTAGAAAAAAGAAATATTCCCTCCTCTTCTATAACATGGTGGAGTTTGAGAAAGATTGGTATGAATTCTTCCTAAAATGCTTGGTAGAATTCACTGGTAAAGCCATCTGCTCCTGGACTTTTGTATTTTGGGAGGTTTCTTCTTATGTAGTCAGTTTTGTTACTAGCATCACTCTGTTCAGGTTTTCTATTTCTTTACCAATTATTTTTGGTAGTTTTTGTTTCTAGGAAATTATTCCTATCTTCTAGATTGTCCAATTTTGTTGTCGTATAGTTGTTCATATTAGTCTCATACGAGCTATCGATTGTATTTCTGTGATATCAGTTGTAATGTCTTCTTTCATTTCTAATTTCTCTTATTTAAAAAAATTGTTTATTTTTATTCTCTTTTCAAAAGTTATTGGATACAGATGAATTGTATGAGTGGCCTGATAGCACCTGAGACAGGAAGGGTTCCCCACCTTCATGAAAGCTCTGAAATGCAGTCCCTCCTATTTAACATGGAGCTGCAGATGCTGAGATGTGGGACACTGACTTGTAAACAGAGATTATTTTTTTTATTGTTGAAGTAGAAAATCAATCGCACATCTTGCTAGATCTTAGTACTCAATTTCTTTAACACTTGTATTGATATGTAAACATAGGTGCCCTGCAGAAGGAACAGAAGACCCCAACCGGGATCTAGGTCTGTCCATTATTAGCTGCGTGACATCGCACAATGATATTTTCTTATCTAAAAATGTAGATAATAATTCGCAGAAGTTTGTTTTTTACTCTAGCAGAGACTGCACATGGAGGGTACGCAATGGGTATATGATTTCCTACATCAGAAATTCTGTACAGTAAAAGACAATACAATATGGAATAAAATAGATATAGATTGTATTAAAAAGCATATAGGGAGACATTTCAAAGTAATCATGAATAACAGAAATTAGGTGATAACATGCTGGTTCTCATCAAAGTCAAGGATGTGAATTTGTGCCAAATGACAAATCAGATAACAGAAAGTATTGTGTCCAGTTGGTCATTCTTTGGCTAGGCAATCAGCAGCAGCATGGCTGGCAACAGCTGATCACACAGCAAGGGCAGCAGCAGGTGGTTCTGCCGCAAGGGGTCTGACTGCAGGCTGGGTAGCAGCAAGACTGGCAGCATCAGGACCCACAGCCACTGGACCCACAGCAGCATGGAGTGCTACAGCAGCAAGGCCAGCAGCAGCTCACATGGCAAGGGCGGCAGCAGGTAGCACTGCAGCAGGTGGGCTGGTAGCATGGGGAGCAGCCCAAGCTGTCAGTGGTGGATGGTAGTTTTCTGTTCAGAGGTGAGTTTTCTAGAATCTAATGACTGCTTCTCTTGTGGAGATATTACACATGCGGTCCCAGAAGTTGGCACTAATGAGTAAGGTTTTCCTTGTTTTTTGTTTATGTTGTTTTCCACAGTCACTTGGGGAATCATAAACAGGAAGTAGTTCCCTAAATGCTGAGTCCTTTCAAAATAAGTGCTTAATCTATTTCTTTATTGAGGATAACTCAATAAAAAAAGAACTAGTTTTCTTTCTTTTAAATGAATTAGTTCGACTAGGAGAGATGATACCTGAAGTAGCTTTGAGTATTAACATGTTCAAGATGTTTTTGTGGATTAACATTCATTTTTAAAAGTGTCAAAATATACAATTTTCAACTTGGTAAATTGTTATTAATTTCCAACCGGTAAAATGATCTCAAAGTGAACACACCCATTACCACATTAAAAAATATGATTTATCCCCTTCCCTTCAAATTATACCACTCACTCATTCCCAAAGATAGGTAAGTTTAAGCTGTTTTTAAACTTTCTATGAATAAAATAGTATAGAATATGCTATGTGCTCTTTACATGATGATTCTGAGACTTACCCATGTAATTATCTGTAGTTCATTCTCCTTGCTAAACAGTCTTTCGCTGAATGAATAGGACACAATTCATTTGTTCACTGATACATACGTGGATTGTTTGTAGTTTGAGACTAATAAAAACAGGGCTGCTATGAGTGTTTTAGTGCAGGTCCTTTGGGAAACATATATCAACATTTCTGTTGGATGAACATCTTCAAGTAGAATTGCATAGAGAATCGCTCAGGGATTTTATCCTGGGTATTTCATTTTTTTATTCTGGTATATGTTACAATTTAAAATGTTAATTTGTAACCGTTTCTGACATAAACAAAAACAATTCAAGTGAATGTATGATCTCGTAACCAAACTCCCCTATTATTTCTAAAGTTTATCAATAAAGTTTTTTGGACATTTTACATGCACAGTTCTATCATCCACAGATGAGAGCTTGCCCTTTTGAAGTTGACCTGAAAGACACAAGTAGCAGCAGAACCAGTTTATGCAAGGCACTTTAATGAGAAAGGTTATCATCAAGATGAGCAGAATGTCTATTCGCCCAGTAGAGGACTTCTAGAAATGAATGTCTGTTTCATAAATGGGGGTAGGGTCATCAACCATGGGAGTTTAGGGTCAAGAGAGGCACACAGGTGAAGGTGGGCCATGCACAGCTAGCTCTGCATGGGTGAGTGGGCTACCTATGGTCTTCCGGTTTCTTAGAGTTTGCAAGACCACGTGTTTGCCATGAATGCTGGTAATGCCACGAAACATTCTGTTGTTCCAAATTATTTCTTCTGATTCTTTGTTCAGGAAATAACCTTCCTTTTATTATTTGACTACTCTTTTGGGCATTTGTGCACAGAGAAATGTCTAGTCAAGCAGACTGCAATACGACACTTATTACAGTTACAATCGAAACTACTAATTTGGCCTATTAGTTTATGAGGATGGATAAAGTTGTTATGCTCCAAGTAGGAGACTTATCCTTTCTGTGTAAATGAGATGAGATGTCTGAGTCTGCAGGAATGAAATCCAGACCCTCATTTTTTTGTCAAAAGTATAAAAATCAAAGTGAAACAATTTTAGGAAAGAGCTTTTTTTTTTTATCCTAGGTGAATGGATAACACATTTTCATGGCACCTGTAGAATTTGTTTTACTGTGATGCCTTTGAATGTTTGTGGACTTTTAAGGGTGACAGCAATGTCAGCAATCAAACAGTTATAGTGTTTGAACAAGATGAAAATTTATGGACCTCAATGAGACTCAGTAATGAAAGGGACCCTCAGAGTTTCCTGATAAATTTCACTCACAGACACAGAAAATGAAAAATACAATATCCCAGTATCTGACAACTGATTGTTTCATTGATGCTTTGATGTCTCTAGTGACATAACTTCTTACACCTATGGTAGCCCATACATGGTAGCCTAAACAGCTCTTCTTTATGTGAATATGCACCTTTCCCCGGCCTCCTGTATCTTTTATTCATTGGAATCACTTGTGAATAGACATGTCAGAATGGCATTGCATGGCCATTTCTCCTCCTATTAGACACCTTGTCTCTCGATGGTCTGTGCTGCAGAATCACATTTATTCTAGCCTCAGGCATGTGCTTTCTCACCTCATGGAATGCACTTCTGATTATGCACAGCATTTTTCTGATGACTGAATGAATTTTACAATGCTTATTTTCCCCAAGGATTATGCCATTTGATCTTCATTGTAAAGATGAAGTTCAGAGTAGTTCCTCTAAATATTATAGATGTTACTAGATTCTGGTTTAATGGAATCTGTGGACACTTGTTTTTCTTATTACTTGTATCTTTGCCAATTATGTAAGATACTTCTTGTTTGCATTATCCACTGTCAGAAGTAAGATCCCACAAAGATCATGCATCTACTGAACACTGATTTTACCTTCAACCAAAAGTTCTGTACTGTGAAAGCAAAAGACAATAGATTTTAGTTATGGGATTTTAATCATATGAAAGAATCCTCAAATTCCTGTCTGCCACCTATGAGTGCTATGTTTGCACGAAAATACAGAGTACACTTAGGCCAACTCATGAATTCTTATTCATATATTCTATCTCCCACTACCATCTTACATATTATGTCCACCCATGGGTTAATCCACCCATGGGTTTCTCTTTTTTTTTTCCTCATTTACTGAATTAGCCAGTATATAGTCAGATACCTTCCTGGAGAGCCCACAATTTTTATATTTTCAAGGCATATCATAGAACAAAACTATTCACCAAACTTATTTTTGTAGAGAATAGTTTCCCTTTTTTTCCCCTTCAATAATCTATGATATTGTCTCTTATTTATCTCGAGTCTCTGATGTAACGCAAACTAACCTCAACCTTACAAGTTATAAATATCCACACCAAGGTGTTAACAAGAAGCTGTATCGCATCCAGGGAGAAGAGCAGAGTCTAGTGCTGACCTCAATGACTAAAGAACATATGAGTGATGATTCTTAGCGCAATTTCCTTTGTTATCTGCAAAAAACAAATTTATTGGAATATGTGAACAAGCAGTACTTACACTTCCTCGGTTGATAGCCCAGCAGGAGCTGTTATGCCACTCAGAGAATTATTCCTACAACAGACCAACAACTCCTGCTATCCAAAGGCAGTGAAAAGAGGACATATTCCCAGTGGAAAGAACTGTGAGTGGCACAATGGATATATAATTGGAGAAAAAGTCACCCAAGGAAATGATGTCCACTGGCTCTTTGCCAATGGTGAAAGGCCTGATTGTTTAGTCTCCTGTCTGGAAGGAGCAAGATTGGAAGATAAAGAGATTTGGAGAAGAATCACTTCGAGGGACACGGTGTATAGGCAGACAGAGTTTCCTCCTTGTCGTGCCACGCCAGGTCCCTCCGGAAACCACTTCAGACGCTCTGGAGAAATACGAGTTTGGGATAACTCATCCTGCCTCCTCCTCACGTGCTCCAACACTTGCCCAAGACAGCATGGGCAGAGCAGCCACGGTGGCAGGGACAGAGGGTGTGTGCACCAACAGCACAGGCTCCTTTCCCCATGGTTGCCTCTGCTGTACGTGTCGTAGGCAGAGGCAGAGAATGGTGTTGTGTGCTCATGGATGATATCACTCATGGGAAAACACTGCACTCATGGAGATAATTATTGTGGGAATGATTTCGATGGCTCCCACACGGAGCCAAGTGTTCTACATCAGACCACTTCCACATTGAGACACAGCACTTCTCCCTTACTGGGATTGCATGTTTTGTAAATGGAATTGTCTTCTCCGTCTGCAGTACTACCCACCGGCTTACAGTGTTATTGTCACAGGATCCTGGATAGCATTGCTTTGGACCTAGGGGCCCATTTTATGAAGAACAAGGTCAACATTAGGTACATGACCGTGGATCTACTTGTCGTACCATCCATCACATGACAGAGAAAGTGCTGGCCTGATAAACACTTGGAATGATCTCTTAGATGTGCAGCAAAGACATCAGCTTAGAGATGACAACCTGCGGGTTGAGATGTGGTCTTCTGGATGTGGTATATACCTTGGTCCAATGGCCATTATATGGTTGACATATACATAGGACCACTTATATCCACAAAAGGTAGTAAGCATGGGTTCAGAAAGTGACGTGTAGAAATAGGAGTGACCCTCTCATGTTAACCCCCTGTAACGTACATGGAAATCCCTGCTTCCCATTTCACCATGGCTTTAGCGCTCCTGAATTGAAGGTTTTAGTCCTCTGTCAGGGGACATAGTCTAGTTTTCAACTATCATCTGGCCAGTTTGGACTCCTCGAATGTAGATATTGTTTGGTGAGAAGTAATGACTGTGGAGAGTAGAGAGCAGGGAGAAGTACGTCTGGAACTCAGGGTTTCACTGGGCCGTCTCAGGGTGTGTCCACGCCCAGCGACAGCCATAACTGAGCAGCGACAGCACCAGAGCTTGCCGAGCGTATAGTAACCCGAAGCCCAGACCCCTACTTCTTTGGATGTAAAGGTAAGTGCCTTTGAGCAGGAACACAAGACCACATCCTGGATCTGAGTCTGTCCACATCAGCTATGTGACAGTGCACAAAAAAATGTTTTGTTTGTTTTTTCTAAAAAAATGGAGATAATTATTATGGGAATGATTTCGATGTTCAGAATCGATAATACATGTAAGTATGTAATATGTATTTAAATTCCTACATCAGGAATTCTTTACAATAAATCAAACACAGTATGGATGAATTATGGTATCGAATTTATTAAGAAACACATAGGTAAGATACCTGCATCTACAAAGAAATGTCTAAATGATCCTAGAAGAAAAAGTCTGATACAAGAACCATGAGTGCAGTGAAAATAAAATATGATTATGAAGATGATTTATCAGTTGCAAAAACTATTACACAGTTATGATGTTTGTTTGACTAAATTACTTAAAGAGACTGGGTGATCCTCACATCAAAGTCAAAGCCAAGACAATAAGTACAGATGGAGGATGTGCGAAGCTGGCACATGGTCCATATACACAGGAGGAAGAAATGGGGGAAGTCCTCTGCACTCCAGCAAGCCGATTCAGATGCTTTCATCAGGCAGATGAGTCACAGAAATAATGGAAAACAGTGCTGATTCTCCACAGTCTAGGATGTAAATTTGTTTCCAGAATGGCAAGTCAGAAGGTGTTGTTCACAGATGGTGGTTCTCTGACAAGGTGATCAGCAGCAGCAAGGCTGGCAGCAGCTGGACACACAGCAAGGGCGGCAGCAGCTGGACACACAGCAAGGGCGACAGCAGCTGGACACACAGCAAAGGCGACAGCACTGGACCCCAACAAGAGCGACAGCAAGCTGGCAACAGCTGGACCCACAACCGCTGGACCCACAGCCACAGACCCACAGCAAATTGACACAGCAGGTGGTCCCTGACAGCAGAGGTCTAGAGGTTGGGCGGCAGCAAGGCTGGCAGCAGCTGGACACAGGGGCACAACAAGGCTGGCAGCAGCTGGCCCAAGAACGACAGCAGGCTGGCCAGCTGGACACAACAAGAGGCGACAACAAGGCTGGCGAACGCTGGACACACAGCAAGGCGACAACAGGCTGGCATAGCGGACCCCAGCAGCTGGACCCATGGCCGCTGGACCACCGCTGGACCCACAGCAAGGGCTGACAGCAGGAGGTCCTACAGCAGGTGGTCGAGCAGCAGGTTGGACAGCAAGGCTGGCAGCAGCTGGACACGCGACAGCAAGGCTGGCAGCAGCTGGACACACAGCAAGGGCGGCAGCAAGGCTGACAGCAGCTGGACCCACAGCCGCTGGACCCACAGCAAGTGGTCCGGCAGCAGGTGGTCCTGCAGCAGGTAGGCTGGCAGCAAGGGGAGCAGCACATGGTGTCAGGGGTGGAAGGTGAGTTTCTGTTCAGAGGTGAGTTTCTCAGATTTGGTGACCCCTTCTGTTCTGGGGCTTTTATACTCTGGACCCCAAATGTTGGGACCAATAAGGAGGACTTTCCTTGTTGTTATTTATGTTGTTTTTGTAATCACCGGGAAATTGTCAAGGAGGAAGTTGTTCCCTTTGTGTTCTGAGGCTTCTGTAAATTACTGTTTGATATTTCCCTTAATTGAGAACAGTATTCACAACCGTGTCCAGAAATGAGACAGTCAGGAATCATCTCAGCAGCATCTCTGGTCATGTGACAGTTCCTGCTGCCTTAGCGAAGGTCCGAGCAGTTATCTCTTCTCAGTTTTGTTTCTTAGAATAGGATGTGACTTTAGTAGAGGAAAGAGGCATGAGAACTAGACAGATTGACCAAATAATAAACCAACTTGAATCCAGAGCCTGTTTCGTGCTGCTGGACCCAGGAACCTGGCTGACCAGCCCTAGGAGCAGACCAAGGGAACCTACAGTACAAAGGAAGATTCCAGCTGAGATTACTAACAACTCTACCCAAACCATAAAAGGAAACAGGAAAACAAAGCTTTAAGCCATACCTTGCACAAGTTAAAGATAAACCCAACCATTCATTCCATTCTTTATTTACTCCCTATAATCAGCCATTTTTCATAGAAACTAAGGGACAGATAGAAACCCAATTCCCCAAACACTCGGGGTCTCATTCTCAGACTCTGCAAGAAGACCATGCTCTGTCTATGGAGTGTTATTCCTTCCCTAACAAACTTTTCTTTGTCTCTAACTCTGGCTGGATCTTGAATTCTTTCCTGCACTGAGCCAAGGACCCTCCCTTTCTCAGAGTAGGACTTGAGTCCCCACTCGGGGGGATTCGCCCCTTTTGCATCACATTGCGAAGTCAGCTCCTGATGGGTTCTGCATTGAAGGAAGCCCTGCTAGAGTCCTTGTGTGATCTCCCAGAAACTCTCGTTCAAGGCTATAAAATTTATATCTGTAGCAACCTACTCAAAATATGCTTCCCAGTTCTATCACGGACACTTGAGTAGAGGACAGGAGGCACTTGTTTTTTTTGTTGGCAAATCGGCACCAGAGGAGAACAGAGGCAGAAGCAGTGCCCTGGGTTTCAGAGCATCAGTTCATTAATGTTCCAGCCCCATTTTCCGGCCAGTGATCTCAGGTGAGACATCAAACTTGCACATTCTTTGTTTTATAAATTGAGGCAAACAGATAAGATTATAGCCAAGGTATATTTGATTGCGAACATTTATATATTTCAACAAATGTGGAAACTTATTAGCCATAATCTCATAAAATTTTTCTGCCCCATTCTCTCTGTCTTCTAGGTACCTATGTAGGAGTGAAATTGTCATATCATAGTGAGAGCGGAGAGTCAACAGTAGTAGAAAGAACAGAACAGGTGTTTCACCTTTTCACTCCCAGCAATGTCACCTGCTCTCCCTGATATCGTGAGCCTTCTGTTCTACTGGTACGTAACGATGCATGTTTTTTTTTTAAATTGAAGTATAATTCACATACATCATTATATTAATTTCAGGTGTAGAACATAATGATTCAATATTTATGCATGTTACAAAATAATCACCACAACAGTAAGTCTAGTTAACATCTGTCACCATCCATAGTTACAATTCTTTTTCTTGTGAGGACGTTTAAGATCTACTCTCTGAGCAACTTTTAAATATGAAATACATTATTCATAACTATAGCCACTATGCTACACATTCCATGCCCATGACTAATTCATGTTAATACTGAGAGTTTGTATCTTTGACACCTTCTCCCCATTTCGCCTACCAACCCATCCCCACCTCTGGCAACTAACAATGTGTTCTCTGTATCGATGAAGTCACTTTTTTGCTTTTACAATCAACATATAAGTGAGATCACATGGTATTTGTCTTTCTCTGTCTGACTTCTTTCAGTTAGCATAATGCCCTGAAGGTCCATTCAGTTGACACAAATGGAAAGATTTCCTTCTTTTTATGGCAGAATAATATTTTATTATATATATAAATATATTTTTAATTTGATACAGAGATAGAGAATAGATCTCACATTTTCCTCATCCATTCTTACATCAGTGGACACTTATGTTGTGTCCACATCATCACTATTGTAAATAATGCAGCAGTGAACATGTGGATGTATAAATCCTTTTGAGTTAGTGTTTTGTTTACTTCAGACAAATACTCAAAAGTGGAATTGCTGGATCATAAAGTAGTTCTATTTTTAATAGTTTTTAATATTTTTAATTTTTCAGTTATAGTTGACATATAATATTACATTAGTTTCAAGTGTACAACACAGCAATTAGACATCTACATAACCGGCGAAGCAATCACCCCAATAAGCACAGTACCCATCTGACACCCTACATAGTCATTACAATATTACTGACTATATTCCCTGCGCTGTACTTTACATCCCTGTGACTCTTTATAACGAGCAATTTGTACATCTCAATCCCGTCCCCTTTTCACCCATTCTCCACCTCCTTCCCACCTGGTGGACTTCAAAATAGTCTCTGTATCTATGGGTTTTTCACTTTGTTTGTCCATTTATTTTGTTTTTTAGATTCCACACATACGTGAAATCATACACTATTCGACCTTCTCTGCCTGACTTGTTTCACTTAGCATAATACGCTCTAGGTCCATCCACGTTGTTGCAGATGGCAAGATTTCACAGGATCCTCCATTCTGTTTTCCATAGTGGCTGCATCCATTTACATCCCCACAAATCATCATGGTGACAGGTATGAAATGATGTCTCATTGTGGTTTTGATTTGCATTTCCCTGATGATTAGTGTTGTTGATCACCTTTGCATGTACCTGTTGGCCACCTACATGTCGTCTTCTGTAAAATGATCATTCAGATACTCTGCTCGTCGTTTAATCAGAGTGTTTGATATTTTGCTGTCGAATTGTATGTATTTTGGATATTAAACCCTTATCAGATATATGATTTGCAATATTTTCTGTCATTCAGCAGGGCACCTTTTATTTAGATGATGCTTTCTTTGGCTGTATAAAAGCTTTTTAGTCTGATGTAATTTCACTGGTTTATTTTGTTGCCTTTGCAGTGCTGTCAGTTCCAAAAAACCATTGCTAGGACCGATGTCAAGGAGCTTACGTTTTTTTCTAGGAGTTTTATGGTGTCGGATCTTACATTCAAGTATTGACTCCATTAGTCATGCAGGAAGTCAAATGACTGATGCTCTCTCAGTCTCAGCTTCTGCTCCTGCCCACCTGCTTTCGTTCTGCTATGCATAGGGAAGTGATTATGCAAAAAAAAAAACCGTGCCTAAATGTCTGTGGCAGACCTGGGACACGCAGGTGGGGTAGGTGGCTCCAGAGAGATATCTGTGCTGGTTAGAAACTGGCTTTTGTGGCGAAACAGACTTGGACACGGGCATGGGTTCAGTTTGTCACTGTGAACATATCAGCATCATGCCCCTCTTCATGGGGATACTTCCCAAACTGAGTGAAAATGAAGAAACAGAACTGGGGAGGACACATGTAGTGACCCTTACGAGGCCATCAGGGACTATATCACATGACCAGAGTATGATCAAAGTAGGAACGATGCTGATGATGTGACCACCTTCCTTTTATCTGAAAAGGTTTCTATGAATTATTTTTAATTAAGAGAAATACAAACCACTTATTTCCTAAACATGCATAACATTTACAATTCCCCAGTGATTATGGAAAATAATTTAAACAGCAACAAGAAAAGTCCTGCTGTCTGGTCCAAAAGTGATCTGGATAGGATACCACAGTCTATCTCTGTAACTGTTCAGGCCCACGTATTTCTCTAGTTAAGGTCACTCCAACTGGTTGGTCAAATTTATAGAGAAAATAACAAGAGGGTTAGCGAGAAACACTTCTGCGCGTCTAGGTGACTTGCCTAGTGGAGGAATTGAGATCCTCGTCCCCGAGTGTTCTGAGACCTTGGTTACTACATCCTTATCAGACTACAGCTGGTGTGCTTGCTCATTTGCAATGAAAACTGGAAATTGGAATATCAAGAAAGCCTCTAGGGGTTCCCCTAACTGTTAAATATATCCCTGCTTGTCCCTATTGCTCCTTTCTTTGCCCTCTGATCACCTGGCACTAGAAGCACAAAGAGATGAGCCGACTGCCACAGTTTTGATTCCAATCAGACCCTTACCATGTCCCCTTATAGGTAACTTTTCCCTCTTAGAGCCGGAACCTCTAGATGCCCAGAGCTTACAGGGGAGGGAAGCATAAATTCCCTCAAATGGATCGCTGGGAGTGAAGGTGAGTGGGGCGACTCTTCCTACATCCCTGGGTTACTGGATTAATGTATTTTAATAAGGGGCCATGTTGGTATCTGGGTTTCCCACGGTCAGATCTGTTATCCAACAGCATCCAAATATAGGGGTGTTCCAGTTTCTCCTGAAGAAATGGCTACAGATATTTTGGGGAATGGACTAAAAAAGATTACTACTATCTATACCTCTGTGGTCTTTGTCCTGGGCTACTGGCCTCTCCTTCAATGGGTCAATGGCTCGGTTCTGGAGACTAGGTGAGGGATCATGATTTTCCATCAGGATCACTGACCTCAGCCTTTAGCTCATTTATTCTTAAGCTCTTATAAATACTCACACATACACACACAGAGCTGTCCTTGTTAGCCTTGTGTGTCCTATTCTGTGGGAAAACATATTCTATTTTTCATATGAATAGATCCCTGTGAGTTGCACATCACTCTGCCCTGGTTGTTATTCCAAACTTGCTCTCCATCACATAATTATATCCACATTAATTATAGTTAAATGCTGCCACCTAGCCTCTGCTATTCAGGAATATTATCATCTCCAAGACTCCCAGAAAGCTCAGTTCTGTAACAATATTCCCTACAACAACTCCGACTTTAGAGAATGGACACTACGAATTGCTCAGTGATGTTCTGACCTCCTTACTTGTTCATTCCTTATTACCTTAGTATATACTGTACCCCCTGAGCTCTCCTAGGAAACACAGGCAGCCAGCTGGGTTTTCTGACCTTATGACTAGAACTTTTCTAGTATATTCATTTCTCTGCTACTTTTGACTTTTTCCTCCTCATCTGTGTGTTGTGGGGTGCTAGATGAGGTAAAGTGGTCATGAAGAGTCAATGAGATGAAGTTGCATGGTAGACAAATAAAGCCTTTCTCCCTTTTACCTCCAATCAGCCTCATTTTACATTTAATTTTGAATAACTATATGGTCACAGGAAGTCGGGGGGAAATACAGCAAAGTCCCATGTACACTCCATGCCATTTCCTTCAATTGTCACATCTTATAAATTATAGTACATATCAAAACTCAAAAACTGACCTTAGCACAATCCACAGAACTGGTTCAGATTTTAGCAGAATTACAGGCACTTGCGTGTGTGTGTGTGTGTGCATGCGTGTGTGTAGTTCTATGCAGTATTATCATGTGTACTGTATAGATTTGTGTAACAAAATGGCAATCAAGACACAGAACTGTCCTCTCCGTAAGGCTTCCCCTTGCAGCTATGCCTACTCCCTCCAACTCATCCTCCAAATCCTCTGGCTACCACTACTCTGTTCTACATCTATATAATTTTATTTCAAGCAAGTTCTACAAATGGAATCTTACAGTAAGCAGTCTTTGGCGATTGGCTTTTTATACTCAGCATCATTCCCTTGAGAGCATGCAAGTTGTACAGTGTATCAATAGCTTGTTCTTTTCTATTGCTGAGTAGTATTCCACAGAATGAATGTATCATAGTTTGGTGTGTTCAACCTGTGAAGGCTGTCTTGCCTGTTTCAAGTTCGGAATGATTGACTGACTGACTGACTTAGCTAGTTAGATAGTTAGATTTTTGAAATATTTATTGAGGTTTTCTACTTGCTGACAAACCCACTTTTCAGTAGTAAGACATACTGTCTAATTTGAATATTCTTGGATATAATAAATTTGTATCTATTTTCTTTATCTCTTATTCCTTATGGCTTTTAAAAGTTTTGTTATAAACCTATCTATTTTCTTCTTGGATTAAAGGCTTCTGATATTTAGTCTTTCCTGTAAGAAAATTGTTCTCTCCTTCTAGGAATCTAAGTATCACTTTTTTGTATCATCATAACATTTATGTCTCTGTTAAATTTTGAAAGGCAGACAAGCATGAAGCAGGGAATATATGTTGCTAGAAGTCCAGAAATACAGGTCATATTTATCTCTGTAACCTCCTAGTTAAGTTCAACATTTAGGGAGCATTGGTGGATTTAGCACTAACCAAGAAATATAGCTATAGGGAAAAATAATTTCCCCTAAGTTCTATATCACTTTCCTAAGGCATCGTTTATCTCATCAAGATTGTCTTAGGGCATGTATGGCAGGGCATTTTATGTTGAATTCTATCCTTTGGATGAGCACAAAGGGATATTTACTATATCCTACATCCTATATTTACTATGTCTTACATCCTAAATTTACTATATCCTATATCCTGAGTATCTTAAAATTGTGATTTTACATGACTAAATCTGAGAACAATGATACATTCTAGACAATAAAAAGAAAAATATGTAGGAGAAAGAAAGAAGAACAATGTAGTCAAGTAAAACAGAATTTTAAAAATAGTCCTAAATTTGTGGATTTGTGGAATTGAAAGTCACATTAGAGACCCTCCAAACCAATAATTTTCGGTGAAGTGTGCTGTAGAAAAAGTGCAGAAATAGATCTAAAAATCTATAGGAATTTAGCACAGGATAAATGTTGCAGTTTAAAATCACTATGAAAAAGAAGGATTATTATAAAAAATGGTATAGGACAGCAAGTAAAGAAAGAAGGAAAGGAAAGAAAGGAGAGAAATACTACTTCATTCATTAAATGTGATGATGATAATACGGTGTACACATATTTCCAGACTCATCAAAATATATACATTAGACGTGTACATTTTTTTTGTGTGTATTAAGCATACCTCAGTAAAGCTGAGGAGAAAAAGAAACATCAAAATTTCACAATTTAGTTTTCCTCCTCAGAACACTGTTTCCCATCAGTAAGTCTAGCAAACGGGTCATGACTCAGAGTAGGGAGGGGAAATTGTCTGAAGAGCCTGCTTGTTCTCATGCCTGTGATGCCCTGTCCACTTTTGAAACTTCTCTGCCCACATGACCCACAACGAATGAGCCATCAAACTAAAATGACGCCTTATCCTCCCAAGTCACCAAAAAGAATGTGGGCCTGTTAGAATCATTATCACCCAAGTGGAGACATTCTGTGCTGTGCCACATGAGACTAACACACACACCTTCTAAGGGCAGAAGTCACGTGACTGCTTTCTCTGAGGGAGCTAAAGCAAGAGACACAGAAGAGGTGATCCAGGAAGAGCTGAAGGGCTGAATCCTGACACATCAGGAAAAGGAAAATACATTTTCCATCCATCTTGAAAAGTTTAACCAGGAAAACAAATTTGGCTAATTTGATAATCGCCTGTTTATTAGGGCAAACAATGACAAGGAAAGAGCTCTGCATCTGATGACAGCAGCCCCTTAGCAGGGTATAAAAGGGGACTGGGGGCCAGCAGACTTCCAAACCTTCCAAATCTTCCAAATCCACCTTCCTGGAAACTCACCCGGAACCTCCATCCTCTGACACCATGGTCAACTCATGTTGTGGCTCCGTCTGCTCTGACCAGGGCTGTGGCCAAGGCTGCTGCCAGGAGACCTGCTGCTGCCCCAGCTGCTGCCAGACCACCTGCTGCCGCCCCAGCTGCTGCCAGACCACCTGCTGCCGCCCTAGTTGCTGTGGATCCAGCTGCTGCCGCAGCTGCTGTCAAACCACCTGCTGTCGCACCTGCCGCCCCCAGCTGCTGTGTGCTGTCCTAACTTGCGTCCACCTGCTGCCAGACCACCTGCTGCAGGACCACCTGCTGCCGCCCCAGCTGCTGTGGGACCAGCTGCTGCTCTCGCCCTTGCTGTGTGTCCAGCTGCTGCCAGCCTTGCTGCCGCCCAATCTGCTGTCAGAACACCTGCTGGAGGACCACCTGTTGCCAGCCCAGCTGCTGCTCTCGCCCTTGCTGTGGATCCAGCTGCTGCTAGCCATGCTGCTGCTGATCACCTCACCAAAGATCCACCATCTGCTCACAACACCATTGCTCACAACACCTTCTGTTAACTGACTTGCCATTTTGGAAACATTCACTCCTTAGATTTTGCTAACAACCAGCATGCTCTACCATAATTTCTGTTACTCATCTGCCTAACGAAAGCTTCTGAATCAGCTTGATTCAGAGTGTAGAGGACTTCTCCCAATTCTATTTCCCCTGTGCAGCTTCATGTGCCAGCTTCATGATTCCTCGATATGGAGTTATGGTCTCTGCTTTGACACCATAGCAAGATCTTCCCCCTTTTCCTCTATGTAACTTGGAAAAACAAATCCTTATAACTATTACATTGGTTTTCTGCAACTGTTAAAAATCTCCACAATATGTTTTCTTTTTCAGTATACTCATGGTTCTTGTATCCTTTTTTCTTCTTTCCAAGATCATTATGAGTTGGCTCCCTATATGCAGGGAGTCTTACCTATAACTTTTAATAAATCTTGTACCATCGTACATCCATACTGTGTTTTTTTTTTATTGTACAGCATTCCTGATATAAGGATTTATAAACCTGATGCATATCCTTTGCATTATCCATTCTGAGTCTCATACAGTCTTCCACAAATAATCTCCATTCTTCATAGGAAATGAAGAAATTATCTCCATTCTTCATAGGAGAATATTCCACAGGGTAATGTTAAAGAGCCCATCTGCACAGATACAGAACCAAGACCGTCTTCTGCTCCTATTCAGTGGCACCATTCCTGTCTCAAGACAGTTAGAAAAAAACCCAGGGGCCGAGCACTGGCAAGATGTTCAGTTGATTTTTTTCCTTAACAATCGAAGTGGTATCTCTTGTATATATAAAGAGATAACGTCTATTTACAATGTTTCTTCCAAGCCAGTGTCCCACACCTCAGCAACTGCAGCTCTCCTTGGGGAGCAGGGGCTGCATTTTAGAGCTCTTTTGCATGCATGTAGGGTCCTTCCCTGTATCGGGCTCTGTCCAGCCACTCAAGTCTTCATCTGCATCCAGTATTTGCGAGCATCCAGTGTGTTCTCACGAGGAAGAGCCTCATCTAAAGAGACTTGTTCTTTGCTCTTGTGTAAATCAGATTCTTGTATGGCCTGTTTCCCCTCAGTACCCATGGACAAAAGTAAAAAGAAATTATTAAGTAATTTCCTGCAAAACATTTTATGTTCCCCAACTTTAGGGTGATTCGTTACTCTAATCAAAATATTATTAAAAGAATTTAGTAAGAGCAAAGTTAGAGACTGAGACACTATGCAAAGGGCACGTATGACTTTGAATCATCCATAATATCTGAACCGTCCCAGGAAATGGAACGATCTTCTGTGTTTTGTGAGTCAACTTTGAAACACTGGAGAGAAATAAGAATTTGTGTTCCAGGGGGAATCAGAAGAATGTGAGAAAGAGAAAGAAGGAAAGGAGAGAGGGAAGGAGGAAGAAAGGAAGGAAGAAGAGCAAGAAAGAAAAAGAAAGAACACAATAAATGTGCTGTCAGTGATCTGAGGTCACTGACTGCCAGTTAACATGGTTAGGATTAGAGTCACCAAGTCATCCTGGTTTGTCCAAACTGCCCCAGTTACATTACCTGAGAGTCCCACATCCTGGTAAAACCCTTAGTCCTGGGTAATCAGGACTGTTGGTCACTCAGGAAGTAAAGTGACCGATGCTCTCTCAGTCCCAGTGTACCGCTTCTGCTTCTACCCACCTGCTTTGGTTCTGCTGTGCTTAGGGAAGTGATTATGCCAGATGTCCCCTGGCCCAGTGTTTGTGGTAGATCTGGGACACACAGGTGGGGTAGGTGGCTCCAGAAAGATACCTGTGCTGGTCTAGAATCAGGCTTTTGTGGTGCAACAGACTTGGACACAGGCATGAGTTCAGTCTGTCATTGTGAACATGGCAGCATCATGCCTCTTCCCACAGAAGTGTGTCCCAATCCAAGTCAGCCGAAGAAACAAAACTGGGGATGGACACATACATGTACAGACCCTCACAAGGCCATCTGGAATCATTTCATGTGACCAAATTATGATCAAAGCAGAAATGATGCTGATGATGTAACCACCTTCCTTCTATCTGAAAAGGTTTGTAGGAATTATTCTCAACTGAGAAACACATTAAACACTTATTTCCTAAAGATTCATATCATTTAGGGAATACCTTCCTCCTTGACAATTTCCTGGTGACTACAAAAACAAAGTAAATAACAAGGAAAGTCCTGCTTATTCATCCCAACACTGGGGGTCCAGGGTATAAAAGCCCCAGAGCAGAAGGGGTCAGCAGAATCTGAGAAACTCACCTCTGAACAGACACATTCCACCCCTGATACCATGTGCTGCTCCCCTTGCTGCCAGCCCACCTGCTGCAGGACCACCTGCTGCCAGCCCGCTTGCTCTGGGTTCTGCTGTTGCCAGCCCTGCTGCCGTCCAGCCTGCTTTCAGCCCACCTGCTGCAGGACCAGGTCCTGCTGCCACCCTTGCTGTGTGTTCTGCTGCTGCCAGCCTTCCTGCTGCTGATCCTTTCACCACAGAATCTTATGACACAGACTAACCTTCTGACAATCAACCTGTCACCTCTCTAGTTGATGCCACAAGCTACATCACCAGGCTTTACTAATATCCAGCATGCAGCTCCCATCTTTCTATTAATCATATTCTTGTTTAAAAGGTTCTGTGAGTAAATGGTAAGAAGCAGTCAACTTTAGTCTGATTTTGTTCATCTTCATTTGCTGCTGATCACTGTGATAGCTACAAGTATTAGGTCTCCTTGACCTATAGTCATCGTGTCAGCCTTGCAAAAATGCTCACCACTTTCCCTTAAAGTGACCAAAGCACAAATCATTTGATAGGCTTCTTAGGGTTTGAGTTTTTTTTTTTTCATATTTAGTAGTTTTTTATAATCCTTTTTTTCTAATGTGCTCATTATCCTTCTGACTTAATTCATCCTTTTTATGATTACTTTGTATTATCTTCCCAGCTATGGGAAGCTTCTCTGGTTCCTTCCCAATAGATCATCCTCTATGTTTAGTCTTTGCTATCTTCCAATCTATGTTATGATTTTACCTTTTGTACAGCATTTACTTTTAAGGCCTTACATTCATATTTCATTTCACGAGTATTATTTATTCTGAGTCTGACAGTGACCCCCTAAACTAGCAAAACCAAGATGATGATCACCTCCCTCTTACAGATGAATAAAGTTCACTTGGCTAGTTATGGACAGAATTTGGTCAAGGGCTAGGGCCTCTGATTCTAGCTCCAAGATCTTACATTTAGATCTTACTACGAGCATAAAGAAAACAACAGTCTGAATACTGGGACGATGTACACTTTCACTGTCTGTGTACCTTTGAAAACAAACTTTTCCATATACAAATAATTTTTCTTTTACAGGTGTATTCTCCCACCTAGTCCCCAAAACTCAGGTCAGCCCTCAGGTCAATGGTGTGACCACATGCACGGTAAGCCCGGTAGGCTGGTTTAAAGAGCCATCCTCTATGTTTAAGTGTCCATCGTATTTGTGGTGCTGTGCTGGCACATTTAAGCCAGAGGCTTATCTAAAGATACCTGTTCTTTGAAGTCAGGGCATGGCATTCTGGGTGGTCTCTTTCATCGGGCCATAAATAGTGTGGAACATAAAAAAGGTATCAAGTAAAACAGATACCCCTGGCCATATTTCATGTAACTCTAAATTTTCAGTCCATTTTTTCTCTTAACTAGAACATCATCAAGAAAATTAAATATGGACGCAGTCCTGGGAATTGAGCTAATCACATCATGAAAATTTTAACCTTTGAGCCATTCCACAGTCTCTACAAAACACCACCCTGAGTTTTATGAGATGAAGCTGAAGCACAAATCAGACCCAGGTGTATCTGGTATTCTCTGAAGAGACTGCCTAGTTCATAACAGGGAAGAAGATCAGTTAAGGCAATAATGTTTGTTAATCATATTTAGATATTGGTCTAAATCAGTGTTTCTCAGCCTTGGCACCATTGACATTTGGGCCAGATCCTCTTTGTTGGCTGGGTGGAGGCGCCCTGTTGTGACCATCAAGGAATGTTTAGCAGCATCCTGGCTTCTGCCCACTAGATGCCAGTAGCACCTCTTCCTAGTTGTGTCATACGGAGCCAAGCTGGGTGGGGAAAATGAATTAATGTTAAAAACACAAGAGCAAAACCTATAGAAGAATTGTCTAAATGTGTAGAATTGGATAATAAATTATGACATCAAACCTCAGCGGATGCAACAAAAGCAATGTTTGAGGATGATTTATGTTTACATCTTTATACTAGGAGAGAAGAAAAACTCAAAATTAATGAGTTAAATGCCTCAGCTTAAGAAGTTAAGGGGAAAAAAATTGACCAAAAAAAAGGAGTTAAGGGGAAAGCAATAGCATAGCCCCCAAACTACACTGAAGAAAAAAAATACTTTTCTTTTTTTTAATGCCTACAGCACCTGTAAAACCAGGTGTTTGGACGATGGTCTCCCATCCAAGTACTAAACAGGCCTGACCCTGCTTTAGCTTCTGAGATCAGACAGGATTGGGCTTGTTCAGGGCAGCATGGCCAAAGACAACAAATAGTTTTTTTAAAAAGAGTAGAAATTAACAAAACAGAGAATAAAGAAAAAATAGTGAATTCAACAAAGCCAGAATTTTGTTATTTTTAAAAAGTGAACAAAATAGGTAAACTCTAGTAAGATTGATCAGCTAAAATGATACAAGACAATTCAGTAATATTATAAAAGAAAAGTTAGGCATAAAATATGGATAAAAATTATTTTAATTATCTATTGCTGTGTTACCAACTATTTATTACTAAAAAATAACTATTTACTGTTTCTTGTGAGTTCGTGGGTTGGCTGAGCTCAGTTCTTTTGTCCTATACAGTATTGACTGGGAGAAGATATTTACAATACACAGAGGCAAAAGATTGGTCTCAAGAATCTTATAAGTAACTCCCACAAACCAGTAACCATGAGCAACTCAATAGAACATTAGGTAAAAGATATTGGTAGGGATTTTACTTTAGAAGAAACACATATTGCCAATAAACGTGACCAATAAAAGTGAAAAAGCACTCATAATCATAAGTAATGGAGAATTTACAGATCAAAACCTCAACAAGATTTCAACTTACACCACTATATTGAAAAACAATTTAAAAGTCTTACAATAACAAGAAATAGAAAAGATGTGATTTCACAGAATCTCTTGCATGTTGGAGGTGGGGTGTAAGGTGTTATAAATTTGCACAGCCACTTTAGGAAGCAAATTGGCAATTTCTCCTAAATGATAGATCTATCAATCAAGCATGCCAGTAAACTCACTCCCCAGCCTCGCTGACAACCAAACACTTAATTAGCTTGTCAAATCGTGAGGCTTCTTAGCAAAGTGGAGCTTACCTCATTGCCTTTTTTCTTCCTTATTTCCTGTGGATCAGTGTACCAGCTGCTGATCTGCTTCATCTATCTTTGACATAAAATCATGATCTCGGCCTTGGAAAAGTGGTCATCCCCTTTTCCCTCTAAGAATATTAAAAAACAAATCCTTAGGACTGTTCTCTTACGTCTTTGAAATGGATCAATATCTCTGCAAATGATCAGTATTAACCATGTTATATCTATGAACTCATTGGTCCTGTGTCCTGCTCCTATTTTCCGATCATTTAGAATCATCTTCCTACTTCTTCGCTACTGTGACCACACACTGAGATGTTGTTTTGACGTCTGTTCCTTTAAAAGTTCTTGCATTTCGTATCATATCTTCTAATCTCACAGTAACTCTACAAGTTGGGCAAAGCGAGAATAATCATTTCCACTTTACAAGTCACTTGCCTCATGTCATACAAAGAGTAATTGATAGAATTGGGTTCAGTACCCAGATTGGGTTCAATACCCTTATTCAGGACATTTTTATTTAGAATTTACTACAAGTAGAAATAACTCTGGTGACTGGGTGTGGGAAGACGTATAATTTGAGTTGTCTACCAATGGAAATGATCAAGCCTGTACATGCAGGTCACTTTTCTACTTAAAATGGCAGTTCCCTATATCATTTCCCATATACCTTCAAATAGTAGCAACTGGTTTTAAGGACTCAGGTATGAAGTGAGACCCTCATTGTCCTAGGGCTCTGGTCTGCAATGAAGCAATTCATTTTCATCAAGTGTTTCCTAGCACTGTTCTAGGACGTAGAGAAAGAGGCTCACCCAAAAATACTTTTTCCTTCGTGTCATGGAAATGGCAGTCTTGCCTGGTCTCATTCACCTGGTGTCACAGACTGTATTCTCCAAAAAATGGCCATGGTAGTAACTCTAGTTCTGTTTATTCTCCAGAGACTTACCAAGCAAATTTCTCTCCCTCAGACTCTCAGGGGGTCTTGTGACGGCTCTGATGGAAAGGACAATAGAGAAGATGATATGTGACTTCCTGGTCAGGTCATTAGAAGAGTGTAACTTCTTCCTGGCTCTCTGGCTCTTTAAGGATGCTCACTCTGGGGAAAAGCCAGCCACCATCCTGTGATGTGAGGGAGACCAAACTAGTCCATATAGAGAGACCACATGGAGAAAAACAGCTCCCTCCTCCCCACCGCTGACAGCCTGCATGAACTGCCAAACAGATGCGTGAACTTCAGATGATTTTAGCCCCCATCTTTGAGTCTTCTAGCTGATACACCAGACATCCTGGACCATCGCCTCTGAATTCCTGATCCACAGAATCTATGAATACAATAAGCAGTTGTTTTACACTATTAAATTTGGGGTAATTAGTTATGCAACTTTAGTTTAGCAGTTAGAATAATTGAACAATGACAACAAAACACTAAAAAACACTCTGCAAAGCACACAAGGCACATTTTTGGTGCCACCAAACTCTGAATCAGTTCCTAATCAGAGCATTGTAAGGAAATTATTTACTTACAGAATCCTAAGAAATGAAGTAACTCAGCAATGGGCATATAAGCCTCTGATCCAAACAGATTCTGGATTTTGTGAGGCCAGGACGAAGCTGAAGAGACTCTATATCAGGGTGTCAGCAGAAAACAGAAGGATTGGATAAAGAAAAGAAACCAAGTGCTTGTAGAAGGCGTGGCGGATATGATAGATATAAGTGTAGCTGTCCAAAGTGGGAGCCAAATTTTCTGAAGAAGAACTGAACAATAAATAGGATATCCAGATATTTGCTGGGACAACAACAAAAAATCTGATACTGACTCTGGGAGGGAAAGAATATTTTGCAGGCTAGATCCCTCTCCTTGTGTTTAGGTCTTAGAAGACCTTATGGAGCAGGAGGCTTCTCTGAAGAGGCTGCCAGGTTATCTGATTTGCTGAGTACTGGTTCCCCTGCATGACGGGGGAGGAATGAGCTGAGGGACTCACATTTGCTAAGTGACTACGAGTATTAGGCTTGCTACTTTCTCATCATTTCTCATTCATAATCCTGCAAGGTTTTATTATCACAATTTAACAGGTGAGGAAACAAAGGCTTAGGGAGATGAGGTCACTTGCTCAAAGTTGCACCACTATCCCATAGTTTACCTGACTTTAAACACTAGGCTGTTTGCTCCATGCTCACTGTGTGCCTGATGCTCCTTGCTCCCATCAAGCTGTGGAGAGAATATAGGTCTATGAGGCCTTGAACACGAAAGCAAATTACTAGGTGCTTTCTTGTATTTTCATCTCTTTCCTGTCAATAGTTGGGACTTTGAAGGAGAGAATGGTCCCTTATTTCGACAAAATTTATTGAGTACTTACTGAGTGTTAAGCATTGTGCCAGGTGCTGGGAATACAGAAGTAAATAAGACAATCAAGGTCCCCATCCTTATTGTGCTTCGAGTGGAATGCAAATGGGAGATGGAATTTATACACCAGAAGTAAGGATAATGAGCCTGTATCACTAATGACATAGGAAGAGTGGTTCAAGAGGGGGCTGTTTCTATGCAGGATTGTATCTGGCCAACCCGATCAGGGAGGCAAAGAAAGAAGGAAAAATCCCATGAATCAACTTACTATGAAGAATAGCAAGGGTGATACTGAAAGAAGAATTGGGGTAAAGAAGTGCCCCCCAACAGGTACATGCAAAAAACAATGAAAATCAATTGGAATATATTAAGTCATTTTCCCCAAAGGCTTCCCTTAGTAGGTAGCAGAACATGAATGATGTGTAAATATTCTTCTATCCGATTTCAATTCCCATTGCCCAGGCTTTTCTGTCTTCTTCTGCAGTGGAGAACATATGGATGAACATAGAAGGAGCCATGAGCTCTCATCACGTAGGCATGCTGTAGCCTTCCTGGCCAGACACAGAATATTGATGATGAGTTGAACAAGCAGATCACAAAATGGATATATATGCAAGGAAAAGAGATGAAGAGACATCCAAACCTCCAGGTATTGCCTAAGGGATCTCAGTGTAACTAAAACAGAGCAGGAAGTTCTTAAGCATCCAGGTAAGCCACTCTGAACTTGATTTTAACAATGAGGAGGACTTGGTAAGGAAAGTTAATGATGATAAACTTGCTACAGAAAGACTATCTTAAAATTTGTGATAACCAGTCAGGAAAATGCTTGCTTGACTGGAACTATGTCCTACAGAGCAGCAAGATAATTGCCATGTTTAGAGGAAAAGGGATGTGACTCCCTGACCAAGGGCCCTGAAATAGAGGGCAGAGTTCATAAAGGTAGAGAAGAGCCCAGAAACGCCATTCTGATGGTACAGTCACAGATGCTTCTGATGGAGAGAAAGTTCGGGGGCTCTAGAATGAATATAATCTGAAATATGGAGAAACCCTTTAAAAGAGCTTCCTACGGATGGAATGGACCACCCTGGGCGTATGAATTTTTGATTACTAGACATTCAAGCATTGGAACTGACAACCACTTGGCAAGAAGTTTATCAGGATTCCTTCCATGCCTGAGTTTCTTTGAGGTCCCTAAACACTCTGCCTTGCCCCATCATTATTTATGTGACTGCTTACTGACATATTATTATTATGTGAAGTTCATAGGCATCCAAATACATAATGATTTAAAGAAAGCATTTACACCATCACAATAACAAGCATTCTCTTGGAGAGAGAGAGAGAAAAAAAAAAAGAAGAAGAAGAAGGCTGCCTTCTAAAAGACATTCAGGGCAGAATTCATATGGATGAATATGGATAAAGCCTCGATAAAGTTATCAGGGATTTGCCTTGAGCATTGCAGGCTCTGCACCTGATTTTGTTTATACATCAAAGAAGAAGCCACTTCTTCTTGTAGCAGACTCACATTAGTTAGCCAGGCCCATAAAGCAAAGACTCCTATTTATGAACTTTCAGGAGAATTAACTGTAGTAGGAACTTCTCAGCCACCACATGAGCAAAGAATCAGTTAAGGAAGTTAAAGGAACTAAACGTCAGATGACATTTGGTGCATTTATTTCATAGTAGTTCTTGCCAATGGAACTTGAAAACAGTCCTGTAGCGAACTCTCCATCTCCCCTGAGCAGTGCTGGGCTGGGTAATGCCAACAATTGCTTCAGCACTGTCTTAACTTTGAGTGTCTATAACACCAATGCCCTCAGTTAAGTTTCATGTTTCTCATACCTTCAACCACATCTGAATCAATTCCTTAGACTTTGAAGAGATCCTTTTTTTTTTAAGGCAACTTTACATAATTTGGTTTCTGTCTTTTTTAATGTAGATTTCAAATATTGGGTGGCGTCTTCCTGTAGTTCTCCCTTATCATGTATCCTCACTCTCACTACTGTATCGTGAGCATCCATGATGAAGTTTATGTTTTGGTTCATTTCTACCATAATATCTTTCAGGTATTTATGATATTTCCCATTGTATTTTATTTACCTATCTCGTCTCTTCAAAAAAAAGACTCTGCAGTGATGCAGAGTTACCATCAGAATGTTGCACTGACTCTTATTTTGGAGGAGTCTTTGTTCACCAAATTACAATCTAACATCACTAGCTTGTTATGAGCAACACATCCATTCTATTCCGTCCCTGCCTATCATGAGTTACACTCTTATGATTTGAATCAAACACGAAAGTCCATTTCTAGATTAGGCACTCTAGTGCAATGTAATATTGTTAGGGGGACTATAGGGGCTAATTTCGGAAAATCGGTCTTGGTCTTCGTTTCATCTCTTCAAAGTGGGGAAAGCTCAGCTCTTTCGTCACTGGAAAACTTCTTGAAATCTCTCCCATAGTACATGGTTCAAAAATTGCACCTTGGGATTTTTCTTGCGTATATGCTTGAAAGAATGTTAGATTCCAAGCCCAAACTCTGAAATAAATTTAATTTAATTTAAAGCGAATGAGAGAACTCTTAGAAATGACAACAAAAGAAGCTATTTCAAAGTCAAATTAGTCACAAAAGAAACAGGAATTATACAAGCTTGGAGCTAACTTACGTAGAAAATACAGGATTAAGAATCAGAAATAAACTGATGACTCCCACTTTAATAAACAGACCTAGATATTATTCTAGGAAATTAAAGGGTAATCTGTAAGTAGAGAAATTTAGAATGTTAAAAATTATTAGTTGTTATTGATCAGAGAAAGGTTCACAACATTTTAGTCTTCGTATAGCCCAGCTCAGGTGGTTAGAGATCCTTTGCAAAAGATGACAAATTCCACCTTCTCNTTTCATCTTCCAAACATGGAAAACAACCATGTGGAAAGGGAAAGATTTAGGGCATAATAAACAGAAACCCGTAGTTTGTCCCAGGAGAGCGAGATTTGGGTGGGATGTTGGGGAATCAGGGTTTTCCACTGTTTTTTCCTTCAAGCATGAGTTATTTTTATAATAAAAGAAAAATAAAGATTCTGATGTTTCCTTCTGAACCAAATGGGAAAACTTACAACAGTGAAAGAGAGGGTGGGGAAGAGAGGTGGGAGAGGAATATATAGAGAGAGAGAGAGGTTTTAATTCCTTTTGCTCTAAATAAGGAGATCAAATCTTATTTCAAAATAACACCAAGAAGTTTAATATGAAGTAAGCTCCTCAGTGCGGTGCTGCTAATTTTTTTTGCATGATGCGTTTGCATCTCCCCCCTCACCCAACTCATGATACATGAGCTATCAACAAGTCAGTATCTGGCAGGGAAAATCCAGGCTTATAAAAGGGGTTTGTTCTCCTTCATTCACGCTGAGATCTGAGACTAAGATAAGATCTGAGATCTCTCTGTGGAATGTAGCACAAAGAATGCGAAGGTTATGTTAGAAAGGCTCTTATTTGCTCTCTGTCTTTTCAGACCATGGGAAATAATCAAATTGGAAAAATGACTAACTGTTTTTAAGGACAAATAGATTTAACAAACATCTAGGTTCTCTAAATAAATTCATGTCATTATATGCTGTGCACATGATGTCCCAGAGCACTTGGAGACTAGAAAGTGTAGTGGCTGAAAAATGACTGCTTGAAATTTATTACTTGCAGGAAATTACTGTTTGACTATCGCCATGGGAACAAAAGACTTTTAATTATGGGAACATAACATTCTAATAACAAGCTTTCTGTTTCTGTAACCCCGCTTGCACACCCGACCTATGGGTCGACAGGTAGTGAATAGAAGAAAAATAGACCTTTGTGTTCAGACAGAATGAAGAATGGGGTTTAGAGCTTAAAAACCTTGTACTTTTACTTTTCGCTGCTGCTTAATTTGGGGTCTGCGTACCCCTGGCAGACCCAGCTGGCTGAATAAAGAGTGTGTTTCCTATAACTCACTGATTTCTGGTGGTCTGTGTGTCTTTTGGGGGCTGGTGGCTACAACAAAAGAAACCACACACTGACATCTGAGGAATCTTAGAGAATGAGAGATGTAGAATGTGTTGAGACAAGCAAATGCCATTCCATTTTCAAGTTTCTGCAAACCATACACCTATAAGTTTGATCTCAGAAAAAGATTCTAGAATCGATTGTTCAAAAGACCTTTTGTGAATCCCTAGAAGAGGAACCACTTCGACCAAATCATGGAAAATAATTTAACTTTTTATTTTTGCTAGATTAGTTGATCAGTGAAATTTAGTAGAAAATGAATCTGGCTTTCAACAGGGCAATTGAAAAGGACTCTCAATTTCTTACGAAGAGAGTGCAGAAATATAGACTGAATTCAGTGACAATTGTCAAGATATCTCTCATGTCCGATGACAGCATTTCTCTTTATCCAATAATAATAAGCATTTGACCCAAATTTAAGCTGAGCCCTGGATAAGAGACGTACAAGAGGAATGGTTAGGCAGACAGCTTGGGGCAGATGCACTGGATAGTTTTTTCTGCAGATACTCAAAGTATCTGGAGTTTGCTAGGGAAGAAGCGCTATGGCTAACTTGAACTCACATTAAAGAGCCACATACCTGAAGTCGATGTTAAATCTGAACCCGAAGAATTCTTTCTTTCATACAATAACAATGAGGACATCAGTATGACTGGAATATGAACTTAACAACAGGCACACAAAGGCAGGAGAGAGAATATCAACAGAGGAACCAAGAAACCATTTGAGGAATGTCCCCTATAGGAGGACAGATGCCACCTCACTAAATAGGGACCTAGTCATTCAAATCCCAGCAAATTTCCTAATGGGGCTGACATAGCTAACCTAAAGAATAGTAGTTAATTATATCATCAGGCAGACATGACCCGGGAGAAATATGGGCTGTACTCAAAAGAGGAAGACATCCTGGGCTGCTTAGAAAATAGCTACATCTTGAGTGAGTCTCTGATCACAGAGGAATATTGAATAATTGGCAAGTGCTTTGAGGAGAGCAACTCTGCTGGGAGTAGAACTGGAATTCAAATTACATAATGAAGAATGGAGGTATCTGGTGATAATTACCCAAGAGAAAAGAAAACCTTTGGGAGAAGGGAATGCCCAGTGTCTCCACATATGAGAATATCTGTCTGCAGAAGACGGAGTCGATGTATCTTATGTGGCCTTATGGAGTCAAGAAACAAAACCAATCACGGGAGCTATAGATACTAATTTTGGCAAAAAACATACGTGAAAACTCACTCTTGGAGCTGTCCAGAGAAGCAGTGTTTCCTGTGGAGGTAAAGTGTCTCATTCTTTGGAGATGATCAATTCAAATAAAAATAATAAAGATGTCACAGAATGAATGTGCAAATGAATGGGTAACTTGACCAACTGATTTGCAAGATTCATTAAGATTTTATGAAGTCGGCGATCGTCCAGGCTTCATTCTCCTGACTTTTGACCAAGGTACTAGTCAGAGTAGGAAACTTACTTTTTAAAGTGGCTCTTCCACTCGTAAAGCCATTCTGCCTTCCCTCTTTCCTCTTGATGGGATTTGTAATATTTTTCTCAAAACTTTCTTATACTTTTAAGATTGCTTCCTACACGGGACATACGTGTAAGTCAAGATTTGGTCAGGAGCACATTCTGGCTCAGCAGAGCTGCAGAATGTTTATAATGGGAGGTTCAGATGTTTTATGGACAAGTTCTAGCAAACCGAAAAGGCGCTAATAATTGCTGTTATTTAAACTATTGCCAAGCATAGGAAAGACACAAGGTTTCCCAACATACTTTTTATACCTGACATGTTTAAAATGTGCGGCTCACATGTTGGCAGGTGGCCAGTGGACAATATTTGCCAGTACCCAACATTTGCCAGTACCCAACATTTGCCAGTACCACAGAGAAATCTATAATTAGAACAAAGAAAAAGAAGAATGGGAGAGTCTTAAGTGGGTCAAAAAACTTTTGCAAAGTAGGTCAGGAATTCTGGTATCAATAAGCAAATTATTTAAGAAGCTGTAACTCCTTAAACTTAACATGGAAGAAGTGTTGTTGAAAAATCTGTTCGGGACTGAAGTAAGATGCCTCCCTCTTCCCAGAGCCTCATTCCTCACCTAAGATGACTGAAATGTCCTTGGAAGATGTGGGAGCGAGAATTTAAATAGTGCGCTCACCGAAATGTCATCTCTGGAAGACGGTCCATTCGGGGTCATTCTTTTCCGATGCCAAGGTCCCTCTCTCCCTTTCTTCCTCTTTTTAATTTTCTTTTTGGACTTTAGACTTCATTTGCAAATAATTGGGTCAATTATATTCCTTAGATGGCGCATAATCATTTTTGTTCCTTGCAAGTTCCCTCTCTCATTTATTTTTTTCTTTATGTACTTATATATATAAATTGATTTAATTCCTGTTTTCCTTATGTCTCATTCTCCTCCTATGGGCAGCTGTTTTATTCTGCTTAATGCACATTCTCCAGCAAATATCCTGCAGAATTCATCTTCATCATTAGTTCTCCTGGGTCTCCAGCTTGCAGGCCCACACTACAGATCAGCAGATTTGGACTTGCCAGCCTCTATAACTACATGAGCCAATTCCTTCTAATTAATTAAGTAGTTAATTAATTATAAGTAAAAGTAAATAAGTATTGTCAAGATGTTCTGCAAGCACACACACACACACACACACACACACACATTCTATTGGTTCTATTTCTCTGGAGAACCAAATATAATACCCCATGGAAAAAAATCATCCCTTGTTACCCACCTGCTGTCCTAGTGGATAATAGACTCCCTTTAAAATCGGTGTTATCACAGAAATGCCACAGTGAACATCCTTACATGTGTCCCTCTGTGAGCCTGAGTGAGAACTTTTCAGGTTTCAGACCCACATCACTTTGCAGACCCAGAGACCCTTCATGAACAGGGAGGCCAGAGGTCCTTGAGGAAGGGCACTACACCATTGCTACAAGGACACCCTGTTAATCTTCCTCTATGCTTTCCCCCAGAGACCAACTGAACCATTTTTAAAATATTCGTATTCATTACTTACACACTAGAAATATAAAACTTGGTCAGAAGTTCCCTTAAACTAATTGTTTTTAAAACCGTCTCTTAGAATGTCAAAAACATAGCAAAAACACAAGTGCCAAAATTTTCTAGAGTTTTTAATTTTATTTAAATTGGTCATCAGCTGAATTGATCATTTAAACCAGTTTTCAGTGAATTAACCCTGAGCTATTCTCCATGGCTGAATCCTCGTGTTTATTTTAATCTATGGCTTCCCTGGACCATTTCTGTCTTTGGCTTCTCAAGCCTATTCACTATGGGAAACTGAGCCCACTCAACTCAAAGGAACTCTTGGTGGTTTAAAGGTTGGAAGCCAGAGAATCATTGTCCTTACTCCCTTCCTTCTTGAGCAGCTATAATTCAAGACATGAGCTGCTCTTGCAGACCAATACAGACCCAAGGTCATCTTGTTCAAATATGACCTGAAGGAAATCTACGAAGGGGAGAATCGAAAGGAGTTAAAGCACTCGTTTTGCTTAACCAGTCACATTTTAATTAGCGGTTTCCAGCAAAGAAGTCTTTTTAAAGACTGGGCAGCATCAGAAGAAAACTGGAAAGAAGGTTTTGCTGAAGTGAAATGCGTTGACATCAGGAAATGCAAGCTATAGTGTGGACCATGCTGAAAGTTCCTCCTCAATTAAGAAGGATCCCTTAGTGGCTGGACAAGTTTCCTCATCAGCATCTGGAGAGAATGTGGGGCTGGACTCAGAGTAACGTTAGCAAGCGGGAAGCATTTGTGCTCGGCTGGAGGCAGGCACCGCAGAGTGGCTATTCACTTGCAGACCTCAGAAGAGGTGTCAAGAGAGCTCCAGCAACCAAGTGTTGCCTTACGGAGCTGGATTCACGGCTGGGTTGACGGGAAGTCAGCAATCAGGTGCTGGCTTCGCAGAGATGTGGAGGAGTTGGTTGGAAGCAATTGGAGCCACCACTGGATGATTTGCCTAAACCTGTCACACAGCAGGCTGGTTGGCAGGAAGGGGATTTGCAGCTACTTCGATTGCAGGAAGTGGGTCCAACACAAGTGGGTTGGCCAGAAAGCATGGTGTCACGGGAAGCTGGTGTGCAAGAGCTCTTTACAGAACAAGAGGGCTGGCAGTTAGCCACTGGCTGGCAGATGAAGGATATGGAAGGAGCTGGTTGGCAGGGCAATGGCTGGCAAGGGGAGGACACACAGCAGGTAGGACTGCAAGGACTCAACATACAAGTCGACGGATGGCAGGGAACTGACGTGTAAGGAACTGATTGGCAAGTCTTGAAAATGTAGCAGACGGGTTGGTAATAAGTCGATTTGCAGGGCTGATTTTCACCGCTCGCAGGTTGACATGAACCTGCCTGGCAACACGGTGGCTGACATGGACTAGCTGCACAGACGGTTGATGGACAAGATGTTTCAAGATGGGAAGTTACCTCAGAGCAGGATGGCTGGCAGGACCCAGTGTCACAGCAGACCGATTGGCCACAAGCTGCCTGGCATGATCCGGACGCAAACACAGGTTCCTGGCAGGAGCTGGCTTCACAGAACTTTGGCTGACCACCAGTGGATTCCGAGCAGGGAGGCTGGCATGAGCTAACCAGATAAGCAGGCTGACCAGTGCTGGATTTGTAGTAGGCTGTGCAGGAGCTAATGGGTTGGCAAACAAAACCCACACAAGGAGTTGCTGGAAAGCAGGTAGGTTGACAAGGAGCAGGTTCACAGCCACTCGGGGCACTGCTGGATGGCTGACAGTTTTCTTCGCATGTGACCAATTGCCATGTTCTGCTCCGGCAGGAACTAGGCAAACAGATACCATTTCGGAAGTTGCCACGATTTGTACATATGGAGATGGTGGGCACAGCTGGAATGTCTGTGGCGTTTCCAGGACAACAGCTATCCACCATGGTGCTGGTGCTAACTTTTCTGAGAAGTTGCAAACTCTATACCTGAGTTTGAAAAACATCTAATGCACAGGGGCTTTTATAGTCCTTCACTAGGAGTGTCAGCACAGCATAGAGCATCTTTCCTTGTTATTGTTTCTAGTCACTTGCATACAAACATCTGATTAGCAGGCTTCAGGAGGCTGCAGATGTTGTCTGCACTTTTAAAACTTGTCTGTTGAGTGGGGAGTTTTCTTTGCTAAGTTTGGACTCCTCGATGCTTTACCTGGTCTGGGATGAGCTGTCTCTTTTACGGGTTGTTCTCCGGCCTCCCTGAAGCAGGCCTTTCCTGGCACTAACCTCTCATCAGGAGGCCCAGCCAAAGCAGACTGCTCCTCTACCAGGAATGCAGTTCTGCGCAATTCAATCAGGAAATGAAGCCCTAACCCAGTTAAGGGAGGACGATGTCGGAGATGGCGAACAGAAAATCAGGCAATGCCTCCCAAGGACATTCAGCAACTCTGCTTCTTTCTAGAACCTTCCTGTTGGCTTTCCTGAAACTCAACTTGGCTAGTACCAGTAACAATAGAAATGGCTTGCATTTATCACATACTTACTACGTACCAGTCTCTGACCACGCTTTTCATGAAATCTTTGCAATGACCCTTGTTAGTAGGTATCATTGTCACCACCGTGTTAGGTAGCAAAACTAGCTCAGAGAATTTAAATCATGTTCCCCAAATTATGCAAGTAATAAAGGGTAGAAATAAGATTTAAACCTATTCCGGGCTGAAATTAGCCACCTATTAGACCTCCCGACTTTGGAGGGGGCAAGGACAAGACTCTAACACCATGCCTGAAGGCTGATATCTGTACAGCAGTGCTCTGGTTCATGGGCAGGTGGCCCAGCCCCTGTGCTGGGGATCATCTGCCCACTCCCGTGACTGTAATCATCAGCTAGATCAAACTGGTGTGAGTACTAACCTCTACTTGTCAACACACCCAAAGAAAATCCTTTAATTTGGACATTAAAAACTGCCGAATGTTTCATTAAGAAAGGTTAAACTCATGCTATGAAGTCAACATATGAATTTTGTAAATATAAAAACACAACAACCAGAAGTGATATGAGGACATCGCTGCAAAGTGGTTTTAGTGTTGAATCGACCTCTTCCAAGAGGGATTTCTGAGGGGCTTTCCTCATTCTTCCCCTCTTCCTCAGAGCCGGCCCCGGTCCTGCTTCACCAGCAAACTTCAGCATCCCACACCGGTCCACATCCTGGCCTGATTCACACTGAAGGCACATGATAGAATGGAAAGACCATGGCTTTGAGAGCCAGACAGGGCTGGTCTCTCTGGATCTGCTACTAACTCACTCTGTTGGCCCTCTTAGCTCACGACCCCAGGGTTCAAAGTACCCAGAGTTCATCAACTGCATTGCTGTTGTTCAGGTTATTTTCGTTCTTCCTCTCTGCTTCACACTTATCGAATATTCTGTAAATTCTGGAAGGTACTTTTCAAAGTACCAGCCACAAAATGCCATCTCCTTATACCTTCCTTGCCCTCATCTTCAAAAGAAGAGAAATTTTTCTGATTGAATGATGCCTGGGAAACCCTCTCCAAAAATGCCCTTCCTCAACCATTGCTTTTTATGTCACAGCATCAGTCACTTCTTTAGCCCTTCATCCCATTGCTATTCATCGTGGCATCTTGCAAACTACAGGGAGCCCTGAACTATGTTTTATTCCTGAATGTCTACATCCCAAAGTTCTCATCTTCCAAGAGGAAATACTTTTGGCTTTACCAAATAGCTCAATCAAAATGTAACTTGAATATATTTTAAAAATCATGTCAACTTTGATCTGAAAAATATACCAATATCCTACATTCATATATACCACTTTTGTTGTTTCAAAGCAATTCATTTTTATACCCATTTTTTTCCTAATTCTTCTCTTGCTTCCCTTTCTCTTAAAGACACCTCTCAAGAGGTTGGCAAAAGGGTACAAACTTTCTGCTATATATATATATAAGATGAATAAGGTCTGAAGAGCTAATGGATAACATGGTGACTATAGTTGATAATACTGTATCGTATAATTGAAATTTGCCAAAAGAACTTAAACATTCTCACCAAAAAAAAAAAGATAAATATGTGAGGTGATGGATGTATTAATTAGATGAGAGAAATTCTTTTACAATATGTATATCAAATCATCATATATGTACTTTCAATATCTTACAATTTCCTTTGTCAATTATACTTCACTAAAGCTGAAAAAAAAAAAAAAGAAACCTCTCAATAGAGAGAATCTCATTTTGCCATGGTTTGAGGCATTAAGAACATCCTTTGTATCAGTAAGGGCTGTTGTGATCCCATTAAGAAATATGGTGATACATAAAAAACACAGGCTTTAAATGCAGATGGATAACAGACATATGAAAAGATGCTCAAGGTCGCTGACCATCAGATAAATGCAAATTAAAACCACAGTGAGATATCACCTCACCCTGTCAGAATGGCTATCATCCATAAATTAAAAAACAACAAGTGTTTAAAAAGATGTGGAGAAAAGAGAACACTCATACATTGTTGGGATAGCAAATTGGAAAACAGTATGGAGGTTTCTCAAAAAATTAAAAATGGATATACCTTTTGACCTAGCAATTGCACTTCTGGGTATTTATCCAAAGAAAACCAAAACAATAATTCGTAAAGATCTATGCACCGCAATATTCATGGCAGCACAATTTACAATAGCCAAGATATGGAAGCCACCTAAATGCCCATCGACGGATGATTGGATAAAGAAATTATGGTTCATATACACAAGGGAATATTACTCAGCCATTAAAAAAAATGAAATCCTACCATTTGCAATGACATGGATGGACCTAGAGGTTATTATGCTGAGTGAAATCAGTCACACAGAAAAAGATAAATGCCATATGATTTCACTTATATGCAGAATCTAAGGAACAAAAAGAGCACACTAATCAAAAACAGACTCACAAATATGGTAGACGATTTGGTGACAGACAGAGGGGAGGGAGGTTGGGGGGCTGGGAGAATGGGGTGAAAGGTTAAAGAAGTACAAATTAGTAGTTGATAGTTGGCCATGGGGATGGGGAGCACGGCATAGGGAATGCAGTTAGCATTAATATGATGACTAGGTGGAGAGCCAGGGGAGGGAGGGAGCAGTTGGGGGAATCGTTTTATGAACTATATAGATGTCTAACCAATTTACTGTATACTTGAAACTAATTTAAATAAATAAATTTTTTTAAAATGAGCTTTAGACAAAACTGTGTTTTAGTCATTTGTATGTTATTTACTAGATTTGTCTATGCTGAATTTTGTGTTTATCATTCCCTTGTGAATATATATAAAATATGTATTATATATAGTATGTATGATATAATGTATATATTTGTATATATATATACACATGGATATATACTCATACATATGTGGATATATGTATGTGTATGTTGTTTTGAACTTTAGATACATATGTGTTCTCTGAGGCTTGTTTATATCAATCCACATTACATGTTGCACGTAGCTACTGTCCAGTCCTTTTTCACTACAGCATGATATTCTATTGCGTGAACATACCATATTTTCTTATCTCTGTTAATGAGCACTTGGATTGTTTGTCTTTCATATTCATCATCCATAAAAGAGAAATTTTACCTCACAGATTGCTGTAACTTATTTGAAAGAATGAGTCCGCGCTCGACACAGAGATATAAAACCCTGACCCACACCTCTCTTGACTCTGGAAGGAAACAGAGATACATCCCAATAGCCTGATGAGACAGTAACTCCAGTTCCAGTGGCAGGATAAATTTCACTTTTGACTTTCTCCATCTGCCATTGTCTAACCCAGTGGTTCTCAAACCACTTTTGCACGCATGAACACACCCAGAGGATTTTGATAATGTCTGGAGATATTTCTGGTCATCACAACAGGGGATGCTACTGGCATCTAGTTGGTAGAGGCCAGGGATGCTGCTTAGCATCCTACAGTGCACAGGATGGCCCCACAGCACAGAATGATCCAGCCCAAAACGTCAATAGTGCCAAAGTTGAAAAGCCCTGGTCTATTCTCTCCTGTGCTTAGAATAAATAGCCCAACCTGTACCTTGCAGACAAGAGATGGCCCTTTATTCCGTGCACTAAGTGTAAGAGATGATCACTTTGAAGAGATGCCATCCTTAGAGATTATAAGAGGATATGTATAGAGTTTATGCAAAAAAAAATGTGTCTTATGGGGACTAGGAGAACATAAACAAAGCTCTTGTACAGGACATCCAGTTACCTCTCTTATCGTAAATATGAACCCTCCCCCGCCGACACACACACACTTATTTTCATCCCACTGTGGACCCCAGAGCCACCGGCTACCTCTCCAGTCTCCTTATATCCAAGAGCATGCTCTTCCATGCAGGTCTCCACATCAAGGTCAGAGGGACGTTCCAAACCCAGTGCCCTTCATGTCACTTCCCTGAACTATAGCCCTACAATGCCTTCCTGTCAGCCCTGCACCAAACCCAAATGCCTCTGTCCAGCAAACAAGGCCCTGCAAGGGTAGGTCACCACCTACTCATCTGACCTCGGAGCTCACCACTCCTCTAAGCACATGTCTGCTCAAGCTTCGCCTAGTGAACAGTGTGCTCACAGGCCCCATTCATCCGTACGTGTTTCCTCTGCTTGGGAAGCTCTTCCTTCCTGGTTTCTACTTTTGCTGCAAGACAAGTCTTCAGTATCACAGTCCCCAAGAATCTTTCCTCGGTTTCCCCGCTCCCCATGCCCTGCTGAGTTCACAATGCCCTGTGCTCACCTTTCTCCCAGTACTTAGCACGATGGAGTATAATTAATTGTATGTCTGTTTCTCCAACAGAAATGAGCTCCTCTGAGAGCAGGGACTGAGACTTTTGTCTTCTCATACCTAGTGCTTAACACAGTCCCTGGCCCTAGCAGCTATCTAAAAGGCTCGTTTGATGGGTGAATGGATGAATGGAGGAATGGAGCTGCTGTCAAAGATGAAGCAAGTCAGCTGGTGAGAATGTGGCACTGACAAAGGAGCAATGAAAACAGCGTGTCACTTCAACTTAGGCACATTTATTGGATAGCAAGGGAGCACACTCATGAGGACAGAAAAAATTTATGTCGGGAAAGAGACTTGAGATGATGTGGTAAAACAGCTCTTGTCAGCTTGATGGCAGCAGCAGAAAGGAACCCAGAATGCCCCCCTCTCTGCCCAGGAGGCCTACATTTGGACATTTCTGATGCATTCTTGGAAACATAAGCAGATGGCAAATAATGGTGCAGAAAGGAAAAGATTCTAGCTAAGGTATGATAAGCTTCGCGGAGGGCAGTCAAGTTTTCTCTCTAGTCGAAGGTTAGCTTTACAGGAATTGGTGGGTTGAGGTCAGTTCAGCAGTTAGCAGGCTTGGTGGCATCCAGCTGGCTGGCTGTGGCCACATGGGTGGTTGGGCTAGTGGGTCTGGCCTCAGGGGGCTGGCAGGAACTGGCATTTGAAACTTCTGCCTTGCAGGGCATGGAGTCAGCACAATCCAGTTGGCTGGAAGTGGACTGCTTGCAATCTCGTTTACAGGAGTCGGCACGAGGTGGGCGGGAGCACACCGGGCGGTAGGAGAGAGAAGTGACACAAGCCGGGCGGCGCAGGATGGAGTAACAAGGGCGGTAGCAGGCAGGACGGTAGGAGATGGACGTCACATATGGCTGCCTATAGGTGAGTGGTCCAGAGTAGATTGGGCGGCAAATTGGACGGTAGGAAACCGAAGTCGTACAAGGCCGTTTGCAGGAGCTGGGTATGTAGAAAGTCCGAGGACAAGTTGGCTGGCAGATGGCAGATGCAGAAGACCCTGGGCGGCAGCAAACAGGTTGGCAGGAGGTAGCTGGGCAAGCAATAGGCTCACAGCAAATGGACTGACAGCGCTTGACTAGGTAGCAGGCGGGTTGGCATGGACGAGGCACACAGACACTTGGTGAGCAGGGGCTGGGCTCTGAGCATATGGGTTGGCAGATGCTGGAGACGCAACAAGAGGGCTGTTGGCAGGTGCTAGAGACACAACAAGAAGGCTCTTGGCAAGTGCTGGAGACACAAGGTGGTTCGCAAGGGCTCTGAACACAGCAAACAGAACGAAGGCAGACAGGCCCACAGACCAGAGCCACACAGGTAGGCTGGCAGACGCTGGGCCCGGAGCAAGATGGCTCACAAGGACTGGAGTCACAGCAAACAGACTGGCAGCTATTGGCCACAGAGCAGACGGATGGACAGCAGCTAGGCGTGGGGCACACCGGCTGACAGCAAGCGGGCTCACAGGCCACTGGTTGGCAGGAACTAGGCACGGTGCAGACAGCTTGACAGCAGCTGGGCTCACAGATGACTGGCTGGCAGCGGCTGGGTTTGCAGACGATGGGCTGGCAGGGAGTGGGCACACAAAGGACTGGTTGGCAGGAAGTGGCCTCGCAGCACACAGGTTGGGCACAGCTGCTCACAGAGCAAGAAGGATCACAAATGATGGCCTCGCGGCACACGGGTTGGGCACAGCTGCTCACAGAGCAGGAGGGCTCACAAATGGCAACCTCGCCTTTTCTGAGTTAGACACAGCTGCTCACAGAGCAGGAGGGCTCACAAACCGTCAACCTCACAACACCTCGGGTTGGGCACAGCTGCTTACAGAGCTAGAGGGCTCACAAATGGTGGCCTCGCAGCACACAGGTTGGGCACAGCTGCTCACGGGACAGGAGGGCTGACAGCACTGTGGACCACAGCTAGATGATCCGCAGCTATCTTGAAGAGTCACCAGTTGCCACGTCTGGCTCCGGCAGGAACTGGGCAAGCAGACAGGTGCTCCGCAGCTCACCTCGGTAGAGCAGAGAGAGATGGCTGGCACAGAGGGGCATTTTCTAGAACAGCAGTTTCCAGACATGATGGAGATGCTCTGCTCCTTTGTAAGTGCTGTGAGGATGCTACCTGACTGGGGCAGCTATCTGAGGCCCTCGCTTTTATATCCCTTCACAAGCACGTGCTGTTTTGAGCTCCTGTGTCTTTTCCTCATCATTGTTTGGGCCAGTTTTCAGAGGAACATCTTATTATGCCAAGGTTTGTTGACCTGAAGTTGTTTATCTACCCATAAAGAAGCTGTGTTGTTTGTTGACTTGCTAAATTTGGAATCCTTGGAGCTACAGGTCATCTTGGAATAAGCATCATCACCACCAAGCTAAATGACCTGTGTTTCTGAGCATCTCGACCAGGGGAAGAAGGAGTGAACTTATAATTTATCCATCTGCTAATCCTCTGTACCAGGCCCTGGGCTGGACGCATGGGATGCCCATGAATAAGACATACTCACTCATTCTTGTGGATATCACTCTCTGGTGGGCAGACACGCATGCCGACACACTCACTGCAATAATAAACTCAGTAGACATGCAGGGATTAGTAGTGAGGAGTAGTGAGGAGCTCTGTGGGAGAGAGGGTATCTGGGCTGGATTTTAAATGACTGAGGTTTATAGCAATGATATTATTTAAAACTATCAGCAATCCTATGAGATGGGATTCCTCTTCCCCCAGTACAGATAAAGAAAAGGAAACGGGATTGGAATCAAAAAGTTTGTCACTTGCTAAAGTTCTCAGCTCTGCCCTAATCTAGAGCTGTTCTTCCTTCTCACCATCCTGGACAGAAATTTCTCAGGAGTCCTTGTCAAAGCCACATGTCACAGGCTTAGCCCACAATGCTATCCTGCATCCTGTTCTATGATCCTCCCTGCCCAGCACTACTGGCTCTCCGATGCCAGGAAAGCACTTGACCTAGCATCTCTGCTTCTCTTCCCTCTTTGCCTTCCACTCACCCACTGCCTCAGGCATTCAGTAGACCCCCCAGAGTCCTTCTTACCTTTAGTAATCTTTTTAAATTAGATTTATTGGGATAACATTGATAATTAACATTATGTAAATTTAAGGTGTACAACTTTATGACATCTGTATTTAATAGCTCCTGAAAGAAAGATACCTCCGAGACTCAAAGGGTAAAGAGAAAAGACAAGGTGTCTTTCACTAAGACATCGTGAACAACAGCAAAGAACGCAAAGCTTTCTCAAAGCATTGTGTCAGTGTTACTTCTTAAGTCAGACGTAAGATGAGAAACAAATCCTAGGTTTCTAAACACTAAGATCTGACGTCCTTGTTCACCAAGGCTTTACCGTGCCTCCACCATGTGCTCTCAACATCAATGCAAAAGGCTAGCTCTCCTTTGGAAAAGCTGAACCGTTCATCATCCTTCTCTTCATTCATTAATTTATGCAATCATTCGCTCAATTTTTCTTTTATTCATCCATTCAACTTATCCAACATTGAGTTCTGTGTGAGGGATACAAAATAAATGAGTTGCAATTCCAGCCATAAGGAGCCCAAGTTTAGAAGAGAGACAGGTACGTACGTAGCAATTGTGATACAGTAGACATACAGGTGCTACAATACATGGATGCACAGGGTGTTCTAGGGATACCCTGGAAAACCGCAAACACGGTTTTTGGGAAGTTAGGGAAAGCTTCTCAAAAGCATGATACATTTGGGGAATAGCAGATGGTTCTATAGCCAGGATGAAAAGTACAAGGGGACAGGTAGGGACAATGATGGGACTAGAGGGGTGACTAGGCACTCAATCATGAAAGGCCTATGAACCACAATAATGACTTGAATGTTATGCTGACATTTGGGATTTTTAAGCAGGGGGTGTAACTTGACCAGGTTTGCCCTTTGGATTGGAGAAGGAGGGAAAGTCTAGAAGTGGAAGACTATTAGGGATGTGAGACAATTACCTGAAAACTTCATGGTAACAACCTGCATTGGGCAGTGGCCTCGGGACTGGAATGATATGAGGTGTTTTTAAAAAGCAGAATCCACAGGACTCAGTAGTTGAAAGTGGAAGTTTAGGAACAGGGAGTGCCATCCTTTGAAATGTGGCTCTCAGGCAATAGAGAAAGAGGAGCTTAAGACAGCTCTGCAGAGGGTAAGTCAGAGAAGAAGCCCCCAAGACCCTGATCCCCACCTTTTCAGGTCCTCTCCTCTCCATCCACCTTCTCTTCCTCAGCTAAACCAGCAATGAAATTCCGGATGGAGATGGTCCCCCTCCCCCCAAAATCCCTCATAAACCCTCTCAGCTGAGGAACTTGCATAGCATCATTTGTTATGCTAGAATGTCATCTCCTCAAAGAGGAGCTGCTGTTTTAACTAAGTAGCCCA
>NW_024345479.1:1266710-1283966 GCF_902729225.1 Pteropus medius | reverse complement strand
CTCCTCTTCTTCTTCTTTTTGTAGTTCTAGTCCTTCTTGACATTTTGTAAGCACCAGGAGGACAAGAATTTTGTTTATTCACTCATGTATACCCAACACCCAGAGCAGTATTTGATACAGAGGCAGTTCACAATTAATATTTATTGAGTGAATGAATGAGGACCTCTGTGTACAGCTAAGAAGGGTGATTCTCTGTCGGTAATTCAAAGAAATTACTATCTTCCACTCACTCATCCAGGAGACCATGGTCACGAGCAATTGAAGAATTAGCCGCTCTGAATCACAATTACTCGGTGTAAACCAACTGACCTCTTGGCAACTTTGTCCCATTGGCATGCTCCTGCTCTGACTGTGGCTTTGTCCTGGAGGTTAAAGAGCCAATTCTTTGGAGGCCAGTTCAAGCCAGAGCACAATGATCTAAATAGTAACCTAAAACTGAACCAGGGCAGAGTCAAATCTTGAATTCTCCTCCAAAGCAAGACACTACTAATACTGCTAGGATTTTTAATAAAACAAAAAAATGAAAACACAATGAACTATCACTAGACGCTTGCTTGCTAGAATAAAAAGACAATTTGCACATGAATATTCATAACAGCTTCATGAATAATAGCAAAAAAAAAACTGGAGACAACCCAAATGTCCATCAGCAGATAAATATTTTTAATATAATTTAGTCATACAATGTAATACTATTCAAAAAAGGAATGAACTATTGATAGCTGCAACAACATGAATGAATAGTTTTAAAAGTACATACTGTATGATTTCATTTATATGAAATTTTAGAAATAGTGAAATTTATAGTGACATAAAGCAAATCAATGGTTGTCTGAGATGGGTTGGGTGGCAGGATTGTCTGCAAACGGGCACAGGAGAATCTGAGGGATGATGAAAAGTTCTATATCTTGAGTGCAGTAGTGGTTACTTAAATATATACGATTGTCAAATCTTATCAAACTGTACACTAAAATGGGAGTACTTTATTATATGTAAATTACATCCCAATAAAGTTAGCTTATACAAAATGAAACAAAAATTTTAAAGGCAAAAAAGTAAAAGCAGCATAATCCCAATTTTATTTGTAAATATGCTTAGTAAGGAGTCTGGAAAGATATATGTCAGTAATAAACCCCAAGTGCTGAAAATTCAGGTGGTTCTTATTTCTTCTCTACATTTTTCTGGGTTTTTTTTTTTTCATATTTTTAAGGGTCATTGCTATGCTTGTAATCAGAAAAAATATTTTTGTTTGTTGAATAAAACATTGCTTTGTAGGAATAAAAATAAATATTCTTCTCCCAGGGCAAGAGTAGAATTAGTTTTATCCCACATGTGGCTCAAAGTCACATTCAGCAAGAGGTTGAATCAACCATCTCTTGAATTTTAACCTTTCAGCTGGATCCATACACGCCTGGGTCAGGCCCCACCTAGCAGATGGACAATCACCCCTCTCATCCCTGGGCCTCAGGCTGAAGAAATACAGCTGATTCCAGGACAAAAACAAACAAACAAACAAACAAAAAACCCTAACTCAGAAAAACGGGACTTCACCAAAGCATGAGGCTGGAGGAAGGGCTTGGGCTCCCCAGAACAACCTTTGAACCTGCGTGTTCTCATAGTTTTGCTACGGGAGTCCCTCCCACTCAGAACTAAGTTTGTTGTACCAAAGCCATCGCCTCTGATTTTGCCAGGAAGTTCTGACCACACCTGAAGCCCTCCAGCAGAATCTTTCTAGGAGAACTATACTGCCGAAGGAAGCCATGTCCCTTGGTCAAGGTTAAACTTGGTCAGCGTTGGCATTCACCCAGGAGCTGGGACCCCTACCCTAGACCTAATGGAGAAAACCTCTAGCAGCAAAGCCCTAGAATCTGTATTTTTAAAAACCTCCCCAAGTGCATCATAGTTCCCAGACTTCAGTGCATGAGAATTATCTGGGGTTCTTGTTAGAAACACAAATTGCATGTGGATTCTGATTCTGCATGTCTCAGGGAAGACTCCAGAATTCCCATTTTAACTCCCCCGGGGTGATTCTGATGCAGCTGATCCATAAACTATATTTCAAAACCTCTATGTGGATGCCAGAGTAAAATTTCCTGGCCCACTGCCCAACAGGGGGCGAAGGAAGAGGCCGAAGAACTAATTTGGTTATGCCAGCACGCTCGAATTTATTCACACGTTAAGAAAGTAATTTTTGTATCTCAAAAGCAGCAAAAAGCTGAAGAAGAGGGGTCAGTCCCAAAGACACCTTGAATAAGAGGATGTCTTAGAGTGACAAGACATTTAACTTCATGAAAATCAAGCCATGGGGATTCACCCTTTGAGCTTCCGGGATCACTTTGGGTACACTGAACTTTAATTCCCCACCAGCATATGGCTCTTGTTTTCAGGACTTTGAAACACCAGGGCAGGCGTTGGAAGAATCAGCCTCCTCTACAAATAACACGGGAGGCAGGACACTGTTTGAGGGGATGTAGAATGACCTGGAGACGAGGGGTCTCCACCTGGAGCAGATGGGGGCTTTCCCTAGGACTGCTTCAGTGGAAGGGGAAAAAGTCTTCATTTCGTGTCGCAGACAGGCGTGGGCTGGCAGCAGACGGGGCCGCAGCACCCAGAGGGGCCACAGCAGCTGGATCCGCAGCAGCTCCCGCAGCAGCCGCCCCCGCAGCCAGATCCGCAGCCACGCCTTACCCAGCCAGATCAGCAACCCAGGAAGACCAGCAGCAGCCCCGCCCAGCCTCTTTTGCGCCAATGACCCTACAACAGCAGCCAGGCTCCCACCGCAGCCCGAGCCACCGCAGCCGCAGCAAGACCCGCAGCAAGACCCGCAGCAGGGCCCGCAGCAGCCGCAGCAGGAGGGCTGGCAGCAACACTCTTCACAGCAGTCTTGCTCTTGGCCGCAGCAGGTGAAGCAGTCCCCTGGGCAGCACCCCATGATCCCGGCTGGTCAGGTCGCAGATCAGGAGCACGGCCGGAGTTCCCCAAGTCTGACAGTGACCAAGCTGGACATCGGCTTTTATATATCCTCCCTGGAGGGTGTTGGCACAAGGGACAGGTGCTTTCGTTGTTATTATTTGTGCCAGTTCCATAAGAACGTCTCATTAGCTGCCTGTTTATTTTCTAGCCCCGAGTACCTCAACCCATAAAAAAGCCCCACTCGTCCCAACGCTATTTGTCCAGAGGGTAAAAATACATCTTCGGAAAGGCCTGTCATCATGGCCAAACATGGCCAACCATCATTAGCCCAGGTGGGAGAGAAGGAGAAGCCCTCCACAGCTTCTGGCTCTGGCTCCTCTTCCACATCTTCTCTGATGGCCAGTGAGCAGCTGACCCCTTTTGTCATGGATGCTAGTCCTGGAAAATCAGAATGATAAAGGCCGGATGCCCTATGCCTTCTGCCCAAGGTGGAGGCTGCTGTAGGAAGTCTGGTCATGTGGCTCCTCTCCGGTGGAAATGGCATCTCATCCCGGCCCATGTGAGCAAGGCAAATATTTGTGTGTGTGTGGTATGTGGAGTGTGCCACATGTTTGTTTGGGCTTGGTCGGTGAGCATCAATCATGAGTAATAACTGCCCTGTGAAGTGGAGAGGGACTCATCATAAAACTTCAAGAGGCAGGGAACCACATTTCTCTCCGCTGTGCGGTGAACTGAATACCCACCCCTCTCCGTAAATGGGCTGGGAGAGCAGTGGTCAGACGTGCAACATGCTAGTCCCAGGCCTTTCCTTGATAGAGGAGGAGGAGGAGCAGATGGAGAAGAGAAAGGAAGGAAGGAAGCATGGAAAGGAAGGAGGGAAGGAGAGAGGGAGGGAGATCATTGAACATCCAAAACACTGCATCAAAGTGGGAATATTGTGCACTTTTTTAAAGACCACCTGGCAGAATGAGGGATAAGCGGACAAAATATCCAGAGAATCATCGAGGAATAAAATGCCTTTGAAAGAAGACAAGACTCCACAGAGGATTCGGTCTCTGTGAAAATTCTGAGATAGGTCATATTTCCTGTCTCCATTTGGGGCTTTAGTACCTTGTCATCCTCCTGGAATGATAATGGCAGCTTTGGAGCCTACAAGCTCAGCCCTCTGAAGGGCAGCACCCAGAGAGGGCGGTGGAGATGGAAGGTGGCAGTGGGAGCAGAGGTCTGGATCAAGGGACATAGTCCATCCTTTTCAGTTTCCCTTTCCTTTTTAGATGGCCCTGGAGGCAAAGCAGCCTCTTGGATGGGGCTAGCAAGACGGAGAACTGGGTGGTGAGGGGAATGGAACTGGGGGCAAGATTGGGTTACGTGGATCTGATATGGTGCTCAGTACTTCACAGAATGTGAAATTGTAGGACTGGGAGTAACCCCAAAGAATCTTGGGATCCAGAGTTTCGAAACCGGCTTTTACGTCGGAATTGTTTAGAATGGGAGCTTTTGAAAAATACAGACCCCCAACCTGCACCCTAGTCCTGTTCAATCAGAATATGTGCTCATGGGAGCTTCAGAAGCTATATATCTGAAAGTTTCCCAGATGACTCAGGTTATCAAATAGGTTAGGAAACACTGATATAATTTAATGCTGCCCTGACCATTACCTGCAAGCACTGTTTAAAAGAATTTGTTTGTTTGTTTGTTTTAATTAGTTTCAAGTATACAATACATTGGTTAGACATTTATATAGTTTATAAAACAATCCCCCCAATTGCTTCTTCCTTCCTCTGATTTTCCACCTAGCAGATATAGTAAACACTTTATTTTTATTTTTATTTTTAATACAGAAGGTAATAAAAGGACCGAGAGAGAGACTGGACCATGAATTTCTGTTTCCTGGTCCAGTGTTACTCCCACCACTCCATGTCCACAGATGGACACCTCTGGGTAAGTATAATAGAGCAACATTCACGACAGACACATTCTTTTCATTCATTTTTAATAATAGGTAATGCATCCGCATGATCAAGCTGCAAAAGGAAGGCAATGAAAAGTCTCCTCCCTCATCCTGTGTCCTGCCAGCCAGTGCTCTGCCTCTCACCCGCCTTCTCCTCTGTCCCCAGTATTAGTTAACCTCTGGTACCTGAATTTCCTCATCTTTAAAATAGAAATTATGGTAATAATAGCACCAGTCTCATAGGGCTGCTGTAAAGATTAGATGAATTAATATATATACATACACAGCACTTAGAACAGTGATCGGCCACCTATTGTTTGATAAACATTAGCTATTATTTATCTACAAGAAAATAGATGGATGTATAGATATAGGTACATTTTTGTTCATTACACAAATGGTAGCACAATAGACATACTGTTCTTAATTCTTTGTTGCCTCTTAACAAGGTATCTTAGAATTCATGCCATATTAGTACATAAAGAAATTTTTCAAAGTATTCTGTTGTACCAATAATTTATTAAACCAATTCTCTGTTGAAAGGCATTTGTCTCTAATAGTTTTAATAGTTTGATATAATAAACTTTAACTTATTACAATTTGTTATTATATAACTGTATACTTACATATACCTTTATATATCCCTCCCATAAACTCTTGGAAGAGAAATTGCTGAATTGGTGAGTTTTTGCATTTGTAATTTTGATAGATGTTGCCAAGTCACCCTTCATAAAGGTTGCGCCAATTTACACACCCATCAGCCATGCGCGAGAGTCCCTGTTTCTTCCTACTTTACCAACACATGTGTTACCAACATTTGTGACTTTGCCAAACTGATAGGAGGAAGATAGGATCTTGGAATAGTTTTAATTTGCATTTCTATTATCGTGTATAAAATTGAACAATATTCCATATGCTTAAATGCTATTTATGTTCCCTTCTCTGTGAATTATTATTTCCATTGTCCATTTTTCTATTGGATTTTTGGTGTTTTACTTTGATAGATAAGAATCTTTTGTGAAATAGAAAATAAAGCTTTGTCTACATCATGAGTTTAAAATACTTTTCTTAGGTTGTCATCAGACTTTAACATTGTATTATAATAATAATGATGATGATGATGATGATGATGATGTTTGCATTATAAATTTCATACCTGTTTCTTGTGGACCTTTGGAAAAATACAACAAATTTTAAAGACAAGAATATAAAAATCATCCATAACCCCATAACAATGATATTTGCTCCTAATTTTCTAGTTTCCCTTTTGTGTTTTTTCTAAAGATTTCCATATAAATATTGATATGAATGTAAATATATTTACAGATATATTAGATACAAATTTCTAAATCCATGTTCCAAGATGTGTTAAAAATTTATAACTATTTTCCTCTAAGTGTGCTTAAACCTATTTCAAACCTTCATTCCAGTTTACAGAGGAAGAAAAGTCAGTTCTGTATAAACTCAGAAGTCATTCAAGATTTCTCCCTCCCATCTTTCATCTGGAGATGGTATAAGTTTAGAGGTGATTGGATAGTATCATAGCATTAAAGAGAATAGACACTGGTTCATGGTGGGCATCCACTGCACTGTACATGGTCCTCTCTTATTCCTGGCCACCATCCTCCCTTTGATGGCACCAGATGAGATATCTGAGTTCTCTCTGCTCTCCACAAATCCCGCTTCCTTCCATCACCCCATCCAGGAGGCCCAAGGTCTTCTCTGCCACTTTCCTCCACCGCATCAAGTCTATTTTGAATTGTTTAAGCTAAGCATTGACTTGAGTCATTCTCTCTGCATTTCTACAGTAATAACCCTACCCTGGGGGCAGGGGATATAGAAGGAGCCCCACTGATGCCCAAGCAACAAGGAAAAAGCAGCGGTGAAAAGAAATTGCAGAAGAATGATAAGACTAGTGAGTATTTCAAAGTTTCATCCTGACACATAGCTTTACAAAATCAAAATCATATTATATACTGAATATTGTGCTTAACCTGAGAAAATGCTCATGAATATGTTGATTATTAAATATCATGAAAATCTGAGAATTTATGTTTTCAAATTGATGTAAAGCATCCCTGTGAAATTTCATTGTAGTACTTATTTGTACTTATTTCATTATTAGTACATTTATGAACCACTTTTATTTCTTCTTTTGGGAATTATCTGATCATGCCACTTTTTCATCTTTCATAATTTATTCATAACAGTTTATTTTATGCTAAACATATTAACTTTCATTTCTGTCATATGTGTTGCACATTTTATCCTAAGATATCATTTCTTATGCATATAATTTTTAAATAGGAAAAGCTACCTTTTTTCCTATTGCTTTTATGCTTTGAAACTACTTTACCATCCCCAAATGAGACAACTATTAACTTTATTTTAGTTTGGTTTTTATAGTTGCATTTTTTTCCACTTAATGCTGTTATTCGTCAGGAATTTATTTTGAGGTGTGGCAGATACTGCTTTACAAAAAAGTCTTGGTTTTTCTAACTGGAGGACTTGAGTGCATATTAAAGGAATATTTAGTGTTCAAGAAAGAACAAGATGGGGAGGTATGACAGGAGTCATTAAAAACCTAGGAATAAAAAAAAACAAAAAAATAAAAAATTTAAAAAAACAAAGCATGGCATCTATTCTGGCGGCCTCTAGTGTTAATCAAGTGACATTACATGTGCAGCTTCTGGTGTTTCTTTTAGAGACGATCCCAAAAGAAGCCCGGATTCTGCCCTCACTGGAAGCAACTCAACAAATGAGAAGCTTATTGTATTACATGGCTCAGATTTAAATCATGTGTCCAATCAACCATCTCTTGTCAAAGGGGGCACATTATCAGCCCCTCCAATTGTGACAGGTACTGCCCAGAGCACTTTATAAGTATTTTCTTGGTTAGTGTCCAAGATAACTATATACAATAAGTATTATTATCTTTATTTTACACATAAGGAAACTCAGGTTCTAGTTCAACTAGCAGATGCAGAGCTTGGATTTGAACCCACATCTGTCTGCTTCTGAAGCTCATCCTCCTTCCTCTATGTCAGGCTTTCTTGAGGGAACCACAGAAACTTGCCTCATTGTCTTAAGATAAGTCTTAGAGTAAAAATACCTTCGAGTGATTGTAAGTTTCACAACCACATGACCATAGCTGTTTTATTCACCAATTTACAGCCAGCGGCTACTGTATAGTGGGCACTCAATAAATATTTGTTAAATAAGTGAATAAATAAAATCATATATGAGTGTGAGATGAACCACGCACCGCCCCCCCCGCCCCACAGAGCAATACGGTCAAAAATATCAACTAGAAGAGAATGGAGTCTCTGCCATTGTTCCCCGCTTGTCTTTCATTGTTATCAATCACTGCTGCACTCAGCCAGGTCTGGAAGCAGAACTGAAATATAGCTAATGTGATGGAGAAACGGAATTTTTATTTTTGCTTAATCTTAATACATTTATATCAAAATAGCTGCATGAGGCCAATTGCTTCTGTATTGGACAGTACAGCTCCAGGGGTGCTGTCAGATGGTATGGCGTGCTAGGTTGTTTGGATTAACCCACGTCATAAAAACAACTAAATATGCTGGTTTTCCTTTTTTTTTTTTTTTTTTAATTTGGGTCTTCTTAAAAGCATCAGAGAGCCGACAAGATAGTACAAATTGTCAAGAAATTATCAAAGAACTGATAAGGGGTGGGTACTCACAGAGGTGAACTGAGCACTGAAACTGCTTCTCCCTCAAGGGCATTTGCCGAATTTGGCAAACTTAAGTTGTAGTTTTCGTGACCTCTCAGTGAGATAGAAACAGAAAACAAAGTCCAGGACCCACCCAAGGTAAAGACTCTTCTAAGAGATCCACCCCTCTGTAAAGCTGGGACCCCAAAGGGCTACACTCTTGGTGAAATGGTGACCCAGACAGAATCTCTATCACCAGGGCACTGGTCTTGCACATTATCTAGGTGATTCCAAAAACTTCAGGCCATGAATTTGAAGCGGCCTCGACAAAGTCCCACATATAATATTCCAAGGAAGGTGAAGGTGGTAATCATTAGTGCTATTCACCAAATATTCCTGTTTCCCTGTCTTTCGGAAAGATGGCATGAGTGCACTTCTCTACCTTCTTCGAAGTTAGGCACAACCTAGTTACTTGCTTTGGCTAATAACGTGTGAATGGAAGTGATGTGTGTCACACATCACTCCCAGATTGAAGCATCATGAGTCAGTGCAGAATTTGCCACTTTTTCTTCACCCTCCCAAGCAGATCTGTAGAAGTACATCTAGAGTTATATTTACTGTCAACCTGGGTTTTTGATTAAGTATGATGATTGGTGCCTCCTAATGGTTTACGTTAGACTTAGAGCATAAGCAAGAAATAACCTCTTGTGATAAGATTTGGGAAATTTGGGAGTTGGTCGTTCCTGCTGTAACTGTCACTTTGCCTACCCTAGCTGAAACCATGAACAACTCACAGTCATTCACGACCAAGTACACAAGGAAGCAAGGCACCATGAGTGAGAGCCTGTAGAAACAACAGCATAAACAGACCACAAAGACTCCAGAAACTAAAATGATCAAACACAGATTATAATAAAGTATGTTGCTATCTTTAAAGGAATAAAGGACGAGCTGGAAGTACCTGTAGGTGTGGTCTTTGGAAATACAGCTGACAAAAGAAAGTCGGCTCTGTTTAGACCCCCTTGGGACATTGTGGATGCTGAGAAGTTGAGATGTAGCTGTCTGATAGTTTCATTTCGTTCCCAAGGTAGAGATGAACCAGAGGCCCCAGGGCTTTCTCATAGCCCTGTGTCTGGGTTCAAAGCAGCCCAGGAAAACCAGTTGGAAGCTGCTTTTCCTTTTATGAACTATCCTCAGAGGTCACATAGTGTCTCTTCCTCTGCAGGTTAGAGCGGAGAGTCTACGTCAATGGCAGGGCTAGCCCTTGTAAGAAGAGCGTGGGGATAAGAGAAATTGTTGCACAGTCCTCTTTTCATACAGTCTCTTCTCCCAGGTAACCCTTTCTCTAACTGGTGGGATGCTAATGGCCTATAGTCATTATCCTCTGCCTCTTCCCTCTTCTTTCTGCCCAACAACAAAAAACGATAGGTATCTGGAATCAGCCATTTCCTTAGGTTTGCTAACAACCCATATTGGAACCATACATTACATGTTCGCTCTATGTTTTGCTTCTCTCTCTCTCTCTCTCTCTCTCGCTCTCGCTCTCGCTCTCTCTCTGTCTCTCTCTTCCTCCCACTCCCTCCCCTGCCCCATAAATAAAAAAAACTATTAGAATTATTTATAGGAAGTTGAAGGAGAGAGGAGAGTGGAGAGAAGCCCTCTCAAGTGACCCTGAAGGCAAATTTAATTCAATAGTTCCAGGTTCATTGAAGTCAATGAAGTGTGAGAACCAGAAAAGATGGTCCATATTGAATGCACACTCATCTCCATTCCCCAGTTTCCCATAGGCCTGTACGTTATGTTATGTTTGGAACATACATGGCCCCACAAACTCCATTACCTGCCATCTTGGCACTCTCCCTCCATGTGTTAGTCAGGATTCTCCAGAGAAATAGAACCAATAGGATATATACACACGCATATACATATATGTGTGTTTGTGTGTGTGTGTGTGTGTGTGTGCACGCACGCATATATATATTGGATGGAGAGAGAGAGATTCAACTTATTTAATTGGATATGCAGTTTATGTGAGTTTGAAAGAACTTATTTCAACCAAGAGGTTTACTTTTTTTACCAGGTCCTCATTTATTATCAGTCACAATTTAACTGGAGAGGGACAAACATTTTTTTAGACACATCCTGACTCTCTCAGTTAAAATCTCAAACTTTCTAGAATGTATGTCTCACTTTGTCATTTTTGATCAGCTTTATGCCTGGCAACGAGGGCCGGGTCAGTGGGCAGCACTGTGACATGGGCATAAAAAGCAACATTCTGGGTCTACGCTTAAGTGCCTCTTAAGAACTGAAAAAACTCTTGGCAAGAATTCAGCCTTTGTATAGTCAAACTACTTTAGTTCTTGACTTACTTTCTGTTTTATATTGCGCTTCATTCGAAAGTTCCACTCCATACCCCGTTCTTGTCACCGTAATTCTTTTACAGCGAAGTTTCGTGTCTAATGCTGTGAGTGTCATGGTTGTTAAGGTAGGGATGACATACTGCCTTCAAAGAAAACAGTGCCAAGGTTAAGAGAAGGGGGAATTACTCCCTTCTCATTAGAGAAAGACAATCGTGCCTACGTTTCCTGTTCTCATAGTCACCCAAGTGCATCTCCTCTAATGAGCAAAAGCATTTTGTGCTGTGTGACATTATTCCAGCAACCTCTCTGTGATTCATTTCTTCATCTGCCCTAAATGGGTTATTAATTTCAGGCAGGGAGCTTATTAATTATTTGTTGAGCACCTATTATGTGCCTCCTATGTGTCTACCATAAAAAGCACCATAAAGATCAGTTCAGAAATGTAAAAAAATCTTCAAAGTTATTTAAACTAGGACTTGAGAGTCAATACAGCAAAGACAATGGCCTGGATGGAGCCCAAGGGCCAGATTTCGAGCAGGCTACATGGTTGTCTCAAGGCTGCCATATGTAGTTTTAAGAGTCGTGCCAGGCTTAAGAGCACCCAGCTGGGGAGTTGCATAGAAGCTGAGGACCAGCTTATGTGCTGCTTGCCAAACCAGGCATCTGTGGGCTATGTCCATCCCAAAAGGGAGCCTTTCTCTAACTCACCAATGGCACACATACCGGGGACAGAACATTTGCCCATGACCCAGACGACACTGTAGGGAGATGAAAGAATTAGAGAGAGGAAGGAGGCACAGGGGGCAGAGCAGAGGATCTCTGTGAATCCGGGATTCCAGGGAAGTGACATTCAGGCGTTTGCTTTGTTCTGACAGCCCCGAACAACCTTGAGAGACAGGACGATGGCATCCACTTCGTGCTTCAGACACACAATTTCACACAATGTGGATATCGTAGGTGAACTTGCATGTCAAAAAATTGTATGTGTATAAATCTCATTCTCTTCCCTCATTGTGAAAAGGATCTTTGTAACCAAAACAAAACTGTCTTGCTTTCAGTTCTTTAATCATACATGAGATGTTCCAAAGAATTTCCATGCACAACTTTATATCAAGTTGAAATGTCATATCCCGATTTATACAGAGAGCAATGGGTTATGGAAGTAGAGAGCTGCGATATATTTACTTATTTTTGTGCATTTTATAATATGTCCGTATACTGCAATTATAAAATATGCATATTGTAAAATATACACTGTATGTGACTAATAAATAATTTTAAATGAATAATCTGTGAGAAAAAAGTTCTAAAATTATATTTATTTCTATGATTAAGTGGGTATAAAAATTTGTCCTCCCAAAATATCATGATTCAATTATATGAAAGAAAATATCACCATTAATAATATTTTGGTGAGAGGAATGTGAGTGAAAGGAGTCTTTTTTTTTAACATTTTGGCTTAATGATTGTAAGATACTGACTTGAAAGTCTAGATCTGTGTACAGTCTATTTCTGCATATTTTAATAATTATGAAATTTTTAGGCACCAAAATGGTCACGAATATTGATAGCTATTAAAAAAAAAAACTCACCAATATGTAGAGATTGGTTTGGAGGAAGATAACCATTGGCTGAGTATATGTTTCCCAGTTCCTTCTAGGTTATAATATTTTCATGTTGCCAAGAGGCACAGCCTTTCTCTTAAGATTCGCTTCCTATTTCTGTGGTCCTCTCACATATTCCCACTGAAGAGCTTGACAGAAAATGTTTGCAGAGGCTCTCATGCGGGGTTGCCATTTTTTCCCCACCACCTTCTTCCCAAACGTAAAATCCACATCAATAGGTGAGTGATGTGCGCTGGAGACTTTTCCTTTAAGAGAAGGCACAGATCTTCAATTGGATTGAATGACCCCTTCGCCGGTTACTTTTTATTTATACGAGACACCCAGTTTTGGAACTAATGAATGAAAAGGACAATTATCACTTTTGTGCCAAAATCAGAGTTTATTAGGAGGTTAACAAGGGATCTCTTATTGCATCTAGAAAGACCAGAAGAGTGACAAGGAAGATTTCATCCAGTTACCTTTAGCTTCATAGCATATGCCCATCAGTGAATCACATTTGATGTAATTATTTTTAAATCACATCTAAATAAGTACCTGTTAAAGTATAACATATTATGCAAATGTGTCTTTGTGGTAATGGATCTTATTATATCCTGCTGTAGATTTGTCTCTGTGACTCAGAAGACAGACTGAGCCGGTAAACAGATGTTACCATCTCTTGTGCTAAAGATCCAAGCCAGGGAATTCGGCGGAAGGCTAGAGGTGATTCCTGGTAGCTGGTGCTGGTAAAGGTTTCTTCCTTTGTCCAGAGTGGTCATTGTTAAAGATGTCTGCATGAAGTAGAGTTAAAATGTGACTTTGGAGCTCTCCTCCTGCTCCCAGCACCGGGGCTTCTAGCACACAAAGGTGTTGCAAGGCCCACACCGGGTACGTGGGGCACAAGGATTGGAGACGCAGGGCCCAATGGGCTTGTCACATGCATTGGTTGTGGCACATGGGTTGCAGGGGAGCCTGGAGACAGAAAAACATTGGGATAAGTCAGGGTAAGATGAGCTGAAGGAATAGGAAGACACTAAATGCTCTTCATTTATATCTTTCTTCTTTTGCTGCCAACCAAAAGCTTAGAATTATAAATTTATTTCCATCAGAAAGACTTTCCTTCTCCACAGCAACCTCATACGCCCCCAAGGAAAACACAACTAGCTTCCTACTCACTTGCAGTCCTCACTCTCCAGCAGGCCCCGGTATGTGTTGATCTCACACTCCAGCCGGGCCCGGACATCCAGCAGCACCTGGTACTCCTGGTTCTGCCGCTCAAGGTCACTCCTGATCTCAGCCAGCTGGGACTCCACGTTGGTGATCATGCACTGCACCTGGGACAGCTGGGAGCTGTAGCGGGCCTCCGTCTCCGTCAGCGTGTTCTCCAGAGAGTCCCTCTGTGTGGGGAAGATCGAGGAAGTCACAGAGCTGCTCCTTTAGTGGGGTTCTCCATAGGGCTCCATGGAAGTCAGAGCTTCAGAGTTAAGGAGAACATGGCCCAAAGGGCATCCCAGTGGCTCTGATCTCCCGACCTCACACTTCTCACCCCGAGGTCTAGATGATACCCACCAGGTTGTGCTGGGCCTGCAGCTCGATCTCCAGGGCGTTGACCGTGCGTCTCAGCTCGATGATCTCCGCCTGGCAGGTCTGCAGCTGCTCTGAACTGGATACCACCTGCTTGTTCAGCTCCTGAGTCTGAAACAGCAAAGGGGAGAGACAGGTCAGACCCTGCCTTGAGGGCCCCAAGGGTCCCGAGTGGCCATGCGCTGAGACGCCCACCTGGGTGGTGTACCATTCCTCCACGTCCCTGCGGTTGGTCTCCACCAGGGCCTCGTACTGACACCTGGTCTCATTGAGCACGCGGTTCAGGTCCACGGTGGGGGCAGCGTCCACCTCCACGTTGAGGCGGTCTCCAATCTGGCAGCGCAGGGTGTTGACTTCCTGATGGAAAATTTAAATTATCTTCACAGTATTTATTGAATTTTAAAGGTTTAAATTTTAAAATAACACAAAGGATCCGGATGCTCTTCTCTAAGAATGCAATTCAGCTTGTGATCGTTCTTAAGCTTTCAATGGCTCTGTTCCCTCTGATTGTCTCATTAACCGGGTTCTATATTCATGACTAATCTGCGTGTTCCACTTGACCAAGTGCTTTCAAGTCCATGACCTCTTTCTGCCCTCGTATTCAGCGTATCACTCCTCTGAGAAGTGAGATATAATAGACCCATGATTTATACTGTGGGCCTCAAACACCAAGGTCAGTGTTTCTGTGTGTATACCACCTAACCCCTTATGTTTGATTCTGAATCATAATAAAAAAGGATAGAGTCTGGCTAAAGAGGAATTAAAGAATGCTCACTTCAAAATCTGCCATCCTAGGATAGAATAGAATTAAGTGGTGCTTTGTTGATTCTACCAGGATATAGTTTTCTGAAGAAAATAAGTATCTGTTCATTTCACTGCTGATCTCACAGAGCTGGTGTGGCATGGTGCTTGGGCTTAGGTAGAGGTCAGATAGATTTGAATTGGGTCTCATTTCTACCACTTACTATAGGGCTTCTAGAAGCTTCTAGAAGCCTCGGTTTCTTCATCTATAAAATGATAGCTACCTGTAGAGTTCTGACACACAATATGCACTTGATTAAAATTAATTATCACCATTTACATTGTTCTAGGATGTAAGGTTTGCACAAAATATCAGTCTTGTTTATTGTGCAACTGACTAAGCAATGTCAGTGAACATTTTTTCCAGTGTTTTCTTTAGGCAACTCTGAATAGCAGAGCACGCTGGATGAGAAAGAGGAAAGGGGTTTGTTTCCAGCTCAGCCCTCTCTGCTGTGTGTCGGGGGGCCTCTTCCTGGCCTCTCCAGTTGCAAACAGAGAATTTGGATAAAAGACCTCTGTGGCCCCATCTGCTCTGACCTGGGAGCAGAAGAAGCTGCCTGGTGGTTGACCTTTCCTCATTACCGGGCTTGCCAATATCCTTCACTCTCATTCCTGCCTCTGACAGAAGAATCCTGATCTCCTATCAGGGATTTTAGATGACTCATTCTCTGACAAATCCCTTCTTGTCTGAAGAACACATTCCATGGCTAGCTGAGCCTCTCCCGCACCCCATGGGGTTGGACACAGGCCTTGGCAAGTTCAGTCCTTTGGGAACTTTACCTGCTCGTGGTTCTGCTTGAGGCAGAGCAGCTCCTCCTTCAGGGACTCCACCTGGGCCTCCAGGTCGGACTTGCACAGGGTCAGCTCGTCCAGGATCCTGCGCAGGCTGTTTATGTCCGACTCCACCAGCTGCCGCAAGCCCAGCTCCGTCTCGTACCTGTGACACATACGGGAGCATAAGGGACAGGCCTGGCCTTGACTCTGGTTTGGTTTCTCAGACAACTGGCATTTGGGGCTTGTGGCTTTTACAGCTGTCTCCATTTAGGTTTTCAACACTGAGCAGTAGCTTCTACAGGAAAATGCACTGGTAATGATTTTTAATAAATAAAGAACCAGTGGACTTAAGAGGATAAAAGCCCATAAACTGTGAGCTACACTTTTCATATTCTCCTGATTAAATTCTGTGCATATTAGAGCATCAGGGGACCAGACTCCTGCTCTAGAGTGTGGGATGTCATTTTACCAAGAAGAGTCTGAATCTAGTGACGGGATCTCTGAGCTCTGGTGAGCAGTGGCTCTGTGGATCTTAGGGAAAACATCTAGGGAAAAGCTTTGTTGATGTGTGTCAGCATTGAAGACAGAACGAAGGGAAGGAGAGAACCGGAAGAAGGCAAAACCCCATTTGCCCACTCACTTGGTCCTGAAGTCATCCGCGGCCACCTTGGCGTTGTCAATCTGTACCACCAGCCTGGAATTCTCAGACTTGCTGCACAGGATCTGGGAGACCCAAAACATTCTAGAATGAGCTTGGTTATTTTTAGTCAATAGCAATCCCTATAGTTCACTTATATGGAAAAAAAAAATGAAAAAAAAAATCACAGTGGATCTTATATAAGATTATTAAATACTTTCTATGAGCCCAATAAACATTTGAGAAAAATTAAAAGAAAAGCACTAAACTAGGCAGGCAAAATATCAGTAGATAAATAATCTTTTTTTTTCTTTCCTAATAAGCAATACTGAGAAACTGATGAACAACATTTACTCTTAAAAACTTACTATATGTCTGGTGTGGTTATAAGATACGATTGCTATGTAACCTCGGCAACCTTGCCGTTGTGGTGGGGCTGGGTCAGGGAAGCAGCCACTCCCTCCTGGCCATCCCGGATGCTTTCACACCGTGTCCCAGTAGGCGGTTTCCATTGCTTCTAGTTTTAGCCAACTATCTTATGCCCTCGCTGGACAATGCGCACCAGGGGAAGCCCAGAGGCATCTAGGTTAGGGTAACGATGTCAGGATGATTATACCCACAGGAGGATGGCAACAAGAGGTCACAGTAATCAAAAAAGTCCAAGTGAGGAAGAGAGAAAATGGTCCAATCTTTACAAAAGGTCCCGCTTCCTCAGCTCCCTTCTGGGGCTCAGTCTTTTCTCTCACCTCAGGGTAATAATTCTGAAGCCTGTCAAATACACAGAAGCATTCGGAGGCAGCTTTTAATTACAGCTTATTTATGCAAAGTGCTGCTACCTCCACATATATTAACGCTATGCAAATGTTCACACTTAACAGTCCTGGGCCTAGAATAAGATGAGCCCTCAAGGAAACAACATGGAAAAGCCAGACTCAACCCCTGCATTTCAATCACCC